>NC_059221.1:52341000-52363500 GCF_020615455.1 Coregonus clupeaformis | reverse complement strand
AACCTAGCCTCCTGGTATCACATACACGCACGCACGCACGCATACACACACGCACACACGCACATGCTGTCAAGGCGTGTTGAAGGTGGGTGTGGTGTATGAATCATGCGCAGGACGCAGAGGCTCAGTCCAAAGGCTTTAGTGCAATATATATAAAAGACAGAAGCACAATAAGCCCGAAGGCGAATACACGGCGCACACAGGCGACAAAACAAACGGCGCACAAACATGTGCAAAATAACCTCTCCAAAACACTGGAGGGAAAATGTAGCTCCAAACACGAAACAGAAGCGCAATCACACACAACGACAAGCACACACAACGAGAACTAAATAGGACACTAACGAGGACTAACAAGACACAGGTGTACAACATCCAGACAAAACCAAACGAACATGAAACATAGATCGGTGGCAGCTAGTACTCCGGGGACGCGACCGCCGAAGCCTGCCCGAACCAGGAGGAGGAGCAGCCTCGGCCGAAACCGTGACAGTACCCCCCCCTTGACGCGTGGCTCCAGCCGTGCGCCGACCCCAGCCTCGGGGACGACCAGGAGGACGCGGAGCAGGGCGCGCGGGATGGTCCCGGTGGAACTCCGACAGGAGAGATGGGTCTAGGATGTCCCTCCGCGGCACCCAGCACCGCTCCTCCGGGCCGTACCCCTCCCACTCCACGAGATACTGGAGACCCCCCATCCGGCGTCTAGAGTCCAAGATGGACCGAACGGTGTACGCCGGAGCCCCCTCGATGTCCAGTGGGGGCGGAGGAGTCTCCCCTATCTCATTGTCCTGGAGTGGACCAGCTACCACCGGCCTGAGAAGAGACACATGGAACGAGGGGTTAATATTCTTATACTCAACAGGTAGATGTAACCTATAACACACCTCGTTCAATCTTCTCATGACTTTAAAGGGGCCCCACAAACCGCCGACCCAGCTTCTGGCAGGGCAGGCGGAGGGGTAGGTTTCTGGTAGAGAGCCAGACTCGATCTCCGGGTGCGTACACCGGCCCCTCACTGCGGTGGAGATCGGCGCTCGCCTTGTGACACCGAAGGACGGCCCGCTGCAGGTGGACGTGGGCAGCGTTCCACGTCTCTTCCGAGCGCCTCATCCAATCATCCACCGCAGGGGCCTCGATCTGGCTCTGCTGCCAAGGTGCCAGAACCGGCTGGTAACCTAACACACATTGGAAGGGGGTTAGGTTAGTAGAGGAGTGGCGGAGAGAGTTCTGGGCCATCTCGGCCCAGGGAATGTACCGTGCCCACTCCTCCGGCCGGTCCTGGCAATACGACCTCAGAAACCTACCCACATCCTGGTTGACACGTTCTACCTGCCCGTTACTCTCCGGGTGGTACCCTGAGGTAAGGCTAACCGAGACCCCCAAACGCTCCATGAACGCTCTCCAAACACGAGAGGTAAACTGGGGGCCTCGATCAGACACTATATCCTCGGGTACCCCGTAATGCCGGAAGACGTGGGTAAATAGGGCCTCAGCGGTCTGTAGAGCAGTAGGAAGACCCGACATAGGGAGAAGACGACAGGCCTTAGAGAACCGGTCCACAACGACCAGGATGGTGGTATTCCCCTGAGAGAGGGGAAGGTCTGTCACAAAATCCACCGAGAGGTGGGACCATGGTCGTTGTGGAACGGGCAGGGGTTGTAACTTACCCCTGGGCAGATGTCGGGGCGCCTTACACTGGGCACACACCGAGCAGGAGGAGACATAAACCCTCACATCCCTAGCCAAAGTGGGCCACCAGTATTTAGTGCTAAGGCAATGCACCGTCCGGCCGATACCCGGATGTCCAGAGGAGGGTGACGTGTAGCCCAGTAAATGAGTCGATCCCGAATCTCGCGCGGAACGTACTTCCGACCCTCAGGACACTGTGGAGGGCTGGGGTCGATGCAACGCTCGCTCGATTTCGGCATCGACCTCCCACACCACCGGTGCCACAAGGCAAGACTCCGGTAGTATGGGAGTGGGCTCAACGGACCTCTCCTCCGTGTCATACCGCCGGGACAGCGCATCCGCCTTACCATTCTGGGACCCAGGGATGTACGTGATTTTAAATACGAACCTGGTGAGAAACATACTCCATCGAGCCTGGCGAGGGTTCAGTCTCCTCGCTGCCCGGATGTACTCCAGGTTCCGATGGTCAGTCAAAATGAGGAAAGGGTGTTGAGCCCCCTCAAGCCAATGCCTCCACACCTTAAGGGCTTGAACTACAGCTAACAGCTCCCTGTCCCCAACGTCATAGTTACGCTCCGCCGGGCTGAGCTTCTTTGAGTAAAAGCACAGGGGCGGAGTTTAGGTGGCGTGCCGGACCGTTGAGAGAACGGCCCCCTATACCAGCCTCAGACGCGTCTACCTCGACCTGAAAGGGTATGCGGGATCCGGATGCGCCAGCACCGGAGCCGACGTCAAACAGGTCCCTCAGTCTCCTAAAGGCCCTGTCCGCATCGGCTGACCACTGCAGGCGCACCGGACCCCCTTCAGAAGGGACGTGATGGGAGCTGCCACCTGTCCAAAACCCCGGATAAACCTCCGGTAGTAATTGCAAAGCCCAAAAACTGCTGCACCTCTTTTACAGTAGTTGGGGTTTGCCAATTACGCACAGCGGACACACGATCCACCTCCATTCTCACCCCTGACGCGGACAACCGATAACCCAAAAAGGAGACCGACTCCTGGAAAAACAGACATTTCTCTGCCTTGACATATAGGTCGTGCTCCAACAGCCTCCTCAATACACGACGCACCAGGGTTATATGCTCGGCTCGGGTAGACGAGTACACCAGAATGTCATCAATGTACACGACCACACCCTTGTCCCTGCATATCCCGGAAAATGTCATCTACGAAGGATTGGAAGACTGATGGAGCATTCATCAACCCATATGGCATGACGAGATATTCGAAATGACCTGACGTGGTACTAACGCTGTCTTCCATTCGTCACCCTCCCTAATGCGCACCAAGTTATACGCGCTCCTGAGATCCAGTTTTGTGAAAAACCGCTCCATGCAATGACTCCGTCATGGTCGCAATCAGAGGGAGTGGATAACTGTATTTCACAGTAATCTGATTGAGACCACGGTAATCAATGCACGGGCGCAACCCTCCATCTTTCTTTTTCACAAAAAGAAGCTCGAGGAGGCGGGAGAAGTGGAGGGCCGAATGTATCCCTGTCTCAAAGATTCGGCTATGTAAGTCTCCATAGCTTTTCTCTCCTCTTGAGACAAAGGATACACATGGCTCCGTGGGAGCGCTGCTCCTGCCTGGATATCAATCGCACAATCCCCCTGTCTATGAGGAGGCAACTGCGTCGCCCTAGTTTTGCTAAACACGAGAGCTAAATCCCCATATTCAGGCGGAATGTGCAGTGCGGGCACTTGGTTTGGACTTTCCACGAAGTCGCCCCCACGGAAACACCCAGACATCGCCCCTCGCACTGAGCAGACCACCCATCGAGGCCCTCTGTTGCCACGAAATAGCAGGGTTATGGGTGCTTAACCAGGGAATCCCCAGCACCACTGGGTACGCAGGAGAGTCGATCAGATACAGCTGTATAGTCTCCTCATGACCCCCCTGCGCACACATCCAAAGTGGCGCTGTGATCTCCCTGATCAACCCCGACCCCAACGGGCGGCTATCTAAGGCATGAACGGGAAAAGGTTTGTCAACAGGTAGGAGAGGGATCCCTAACTCAAAACAAAACTTCCGATCAACAAAATTCCCAGCTGCGCCTGAATCTACTAGCGCCTTATGCTGGGAATGAGGTGCAACCTGTGGAAAACAAACAGGTATACAAAAGTGCGCAACAGAAAGCTCTGGGTAAGTGGGACGTCTACTCACCTGGGGAGGCCCCCCAGTGCGTGGCCTGTTGTCTTCTCCCCCGGAGAACCCTCCCCAGCACCTGGCCGCAGTGTGCCCTCCACGACCGCACTTGGTGCAGGAGACAGGCCCCCTCGGGCTCCTCCTCCTCCGTTCTCTAGCGCCGGCACCCCCGAGCTCCATAGGGCTCGGCTCGGAGGTGCCGGAGGCGGGAATGGACGGACTCCCCCTCGGGGCGTCCACGGGTGGCCAGCAGGGTGTCCAGACGGATGGACATATCGACCAACTGGTCGAAGGTAAGATGGGTATCCCTGCAGGCCAACTCACGTTGAACGTCCTCTCGTAGGCTACATCGAAAATGGTCGGTGAGAGCCCGTTCATTCCACCCTGCATCCGCCGCTAGAGTCCGGTACTCTAGAGCGAACACCTGAGCGCTCCTCCTCCCCTGTCTCAAATGGACTAGACGCTCCCCCGCCGCTTTGCCCTCAGGTGGATGGTCGAACACGGCCTTGAAGCGGCGGGAGAACTCGGCGTAGGTGATGGTGTTGGCGTCCATCTTCCTCCACTCGGCGTTAGCCCACTCCAACGCCTTGCCCGTGAGACAGGAGATGAGGCGGAAACGCTTCGTATCCCGAGGGCACCGGGTGTACAGTGGCCAGGTAGAGCTCCACCTGCAGGAGGAACCCCTGACACCCGGCAGCTGTTCCGTCATACGCCCTCGGGAGCGAGAGCCGAATCCCCTGGGTTCCGAACCTGGGACTGGTGGACCGACCGATGGGGTGGGCAGGGTAGGTGGAGGTGTGGGTACCCTGCTGGCCTCCCATCGGTGCAAGGTGTTGATTACCTCCTGTAGAGCGGTCTCCAGTTGTCTTATCTGGCCCTCTTGCCCACGGAGATGCTCCTCGAGCGACACAGGCGTCACTGCCGATCCTGCTGATTCCATTAAGGTGTGTGATTCTGTCAAGGCGTGCTGAAGGTGGGTGTGGTGTATGAATCATGCGCAGGACGCAGAGGCTCAGTCCAAAGGCTTTAGTGCAATATATATAAAAGACAGAAGCACAATAAGCCCGAAGGCGAATACACGGCGCACACAGGCGACAAAACAAACGGCGCACAAACATGTGCAAAATAACCTCTCCAAAACACTGGAGGGAAAATGTAGCTCCAAACACGAAACAGAAGCGCAATCACACACAACGACAAGCACACACAACGAGAACTAAATAGGACACTAACGAGGACTAACAAGACACAGGTGTACAACATCCAGACAAAACCAAACGAACATGAAACATAGATCGGTGGCAGCTAGTACTCCGGGGACGACGACCGCCGAAGCCTGCCCGAACCAGGAGGAGGAGCAGCCTCGGCCGAAACCGTGACACATGCGCGCACACACACACACATACACACATGCACACATGGACATACACACACGCACACACACCCACACGCATGCACGCACACACACACGCACACACGGGAGGGAGGGAGAGGGGGAGGGGGAGGGGGAGGGGTGACTCCTCCTGGCATTGAGTGATATCTAATCAACGTGTATGTCCCACAGAGACAGTGGAGCGAGGAGGGGGAGGGGGGACACTCTTCCTCTCCAAAGCAATAGATCAGTATCTCTCAAGGACAGTTTACCCTCACACCCATCACACACTGTAAATACCCTGACAGACAGCACCCCACCGGGACAGTTGTTTTTACCCTTTACCTGTCACTTTAAACCCCTCTCCTCACCTCTCCTCACCTCTCGCATGTTGTATTCCTGCTCCCTTGTTTTAGACTGAACAACATCCTCCACTGCGGTTTTGCATCCTATTACTAGTGTGACAAACTATTGTAGTATGTTGTGAGAGGTAAGCTGCTTTCTCTAAATCTACCCAAATCCCTCCAGTTAATAGAAGCTAGACAAAACAAGTAGCATCCTCTCTCTCTCTCTCTCTCTCAATTTTTTTCAATTTTTCAATTTAAGGGCTTTATTGGCATGGGAAACGTATGTTAACATTGCCAAAGCAAGTGAAATAGATAGTAAACAAAAGTGAAATAAACAATAAATATTAACAGTAAACATTACACTCAGAAGTTCCAAAAGAATAAAGACATTTCAAATGTCATATTATGTCTATATACAGTGTTGTAACAATGTGCAAATAGTTAAAGTACAAATATATAAACATAAATATGGGTCTCTCTCTCTCTCTCTCTCTCTCTCTCTCTCTCTCTCTCTCTCTCTCTCTCTCTCTCTCTCTCTCTCTCTCTCTCTCTCTCTCTCTCTCTCTCTCTCTCTCTCTCTCACACACACACAGCCCTGGTGAACAGACTTGGTTAGGGCCATTTGTAGTGACAGCGTGGCCCATCCCATGCTGGTGCTTGGTGACTCCTCTGTGGAGGCGAGGGTAATTCTCTTTCACGCACCATTACCCCTCCTGATCTCCTCATCTTCCCCCTGTGTGTATTCACCATCAGGACTAGCCAATCAGAGACACTCATCTCCTCCCTGATTGTATTCACCATCAGGACTAGCTAATCAGAGACACTCATCTCCTACCTGTTTGTATTCACCATCAGGACTAGCCAATCAGAGTCACTCATCAACACAGAGACACTCTACACTCTTAGAAAACAAAGGTTCTAAATGGAACCAAAAAGGGTTCTACCTGGAACCAAAAAGGGTTCTTCAAAGGGTTCTCCTATGGGGACAGCTAAAGAACCCTTTAAGGTTCTATATAGCACCTTTTTTCTAACATGCTGACCACACCGCCCGCGTCGTGTGCACGAGCGTTGCAAAATAAATGTACACATATATGTTATTCAATCATTGCACCCACACTGCTCGTGCGCTTCAACGAGCATCTGTGTAGCCAGGCGCTAAAATAGAACTTGGTTCTATTTGTGACGCTTGACGCGCTGTAAGTCCCGCCTCTTCCATCTCCTCATTGGTTTTTAGGAGCATATACCCACGTGGGTGATTGAAAGATGAACTGAGGTCCACACTCCAGTCCAGTTGGTGGTGGTAATGTACCTTAAAGTTGGTTGCCAACCGCCATATAAAGTCCAAAGAAGAAGCCTGAAGGAGTAGAGATTACTAGAAAATAACTCAGTTTACCCTTTTATCTGTGGATTAATTGTCGGAGTAGAGGACCTTGTGCATTTCAGGTAAAATAACAACCCAATGTTTATATCCCAGGACAAATTAGCTAGCAACAGCAAGCTAGCTAGCTAAATTGCCATAAATGTTTAATGCTTTTCAACCTGTCCCCAAATTAATATAGTTGGTTCAGAATTCGTTTTGATATTTCAACCTGCGTGTCCTGATCGCGTCTGGTGTGGGTGGACAAAATCAACATGTGTGCGAGTGGTGTGGTCAGCATGTAAGAGTGTACCACAGGTCCACCTGTATCTATGATGATGACATTTCAGCTCTGTGTCATCTGTCTGTCTGGACAACACCTACCCCTGCCACCCCTCTCTCTTTCAATTCAATTTAAGGGGCTTTATTGGCATGGGAAACACATGTTTACATTGCCTAAGCAAGTGAAATAGATCATAAACAAAAGTGAAAAAATTATAATAATTAAAACAATAAAACAGTAAACATTACAGATTCTCTCTCTCTCCCTCCATCCAAACATGGAGATGGAGCAGAAACACGTGCTACTGGTCTTTAGTTTACGGCCCGTTTCCTAATGGAGATAAAAGGCTGTCTCCTGTCCTCATTCAGCAGCCATCAGGAGTGCGTTATCGATGCTAGAGCACACTAGGTCATTCTGACCCTGTTGTCTCTCTCCTACCTGGAGTAGTGGTAGTAATAATGCTTGAAGGAGGATATTATGATGGAGCGGCAGGGTAATAACATAATCATTTGGGGAACAGGATGTGACTGGTCTGTATGTAGAGAGGGATGGGCTGGCTACGACGTGTTTATTGGTGGGGAGTGAGGACATTCTGATCTTGGACTGTTATTATGAGCATATGGATTGGAGACTTATTTACCTCATTATCATCATTAGCTGAATTGCTTCGTCGTCGGGTGAGGTTGTGTCTCTCTCTGGCGGGAGGTAAGCTTGGCTGATATGGCTTATATACATAGTTTAAGCTTTGTCGAGTAAAGCTTAAACTATGTATTTAGATTGTAGTTAGTTATTGTAGGTAGTTATCGTGGGTTGTTGTATGTAATTATTGTAGGTAAGTGTTGTATTCGGGTGAGCCCGGTGAAGCACGAAGCTAGCTAACCCACTACCTGGACTAGCTAGCGGGTAGCTACTGGTAACTATTAGCAACTGTGGATAGTTGTTTCACGCCTGAGAGTGCCTGTAATTACGCCAGCTAGCTGCCTACAATAATTACATACAATAATGCCTACCATTCAGCTGTTTTTCTAACCTCATTGTCTGAAGCGTTAACGTTAGGTAGTAAGTAGCTACTGTGCTCGAAATGTAGCTAGCTTGTTGCTACCTGGATAGCTACTAAACAATAGCTGGAACGACCTAGCTAACAGACGCGAACTGGCCGAATCGATTCAGTGGCTAGCTTTGCACTTGGCTAGCTAACAGTAGCTGCTAGGGGTAAGTTATAACCTACATTTGTGTTTTGTTTTTACATACTGGTAGCCAGAGTTGTTCAAGGGAATTCGGGACATGGGTGACTAGTTAACGTTAGCTTGGCTCTCTCTGTGTGTTTGTGCCGTGGGAGGACGGGTTTCTTCGTTGGCAGCAAGCAATGGCTAGCTAGTATGCTAACTATTCTAGCTAACTAACTGGCTGAATAAGTTGACGACGTACTCGCTCAAGCTGTCGGGACTAACCCACAACGTTAGACACGGACACGAATGATCTGCTTGGCGTGTTGACATACTGGTGGTTTGTTGTGGCCGAGTATTGGTGCTAAACCGTGTTGTTGGAGGCCGGCATGCTAGCTGGCTGTGGCGTCATATGACTAGGTGCCCTGGACGGTTTTCACGGAAGAATACTGTACCAAGTTAGCTAGCTGAATAAACTAAGTTAGTTTATTCCTAGAAAACATTGAACCGCTGTAGTTTACAACAATTATAGTTTCTGAGGTGGAAGTTGGGAGAGTTATATTTGGGTGTTTCAGTGAAACGTAAGTGAGGGAAGCCCCGCTCTCTCGCATTCCCAGATGTTTAGTTCATTTCATTCCGATCTCCTTTGCATTATTGTAGCCATTTTCTGTAGCCTGTCAACTAGGCCTCTGTCTATCCCTGTTCTCTCCTCTCCGCACAGGCTATACAAACGCCTCACACCGCGTGGCTGCTGCCTCTCTAACCTGGTGGTCCCTGCACGCACGACCCACGTGGAGTTCCAGGTCTCCGGCAGCCTCTGGAACTGCCGTTCTGCGGCCAACAAGGCAGTGTTCATCTCAGCCTATGCTACCCTCCAGTCCCTCAACTTCTTGGCGCTGACGGAAACATAGATTACCACTGAAAACACTGCTACTCCTACTGCTCTCTCCTCGTCTGACCATGTGTTCTCGCATACCCCGAGAGCATCTGGTCAGCGGGGTGGTGGCACAGGAATCCTCATCTCTCCCAAGTGGACATTCTCTCTTTTTCCCCTGACCCATCTGTCTATCTACTCATTTGAATTCCATGCTGTCACAGTCACTAGCCCATTCAAGCCCATTATCGCCCTCCAGGTTCCCTTGGAGAGTTCATCAATGAGCTTGACGCCTTGATACGTTTCTTTCCTGAGGATGGCTCACCCCTCACAGTTCTGGGTGACTTCAACCTCCCTACGTCTACCTTTGACTCATTTCTCTCTGCCTCCTTCTTTCCACTCCTCTCCTCTTTTGACCTCACCCTCTCACCGTCCCCCCCTACTCACAAGGCAGGCAATACGCTTGACCTCATCTTTACTAGATGCTGTTCTTCTACTAATCTCACTGCAACTCCCCTCCAAGTCTCCGACCACTACTTTGTATCCTTTTCTCTCTCGCACTCCTCCAACACTACTCACTCTGCCCCTACTCAGATGGTAATGCGCCGTCGCAACCTTCGCTCTCTCTCTCCTGCTACTCTCTCCTCTTCCATCCTATCATCTCTTCCCTCTGCTCAATCCTTCTCCCTCCAATCTCCTGATTCTGCCTCCTCAACCCTCCTCTCCTTCCTTTCCGAATCCTTTGACTCTCTATGTCCCCTATCCTCCCGGCCGGCTCGGTCCTCTCCTCCTGCTCCGTGGCTTGATGACTCATTGCGAGCTCACAGAGCAAGGCTCCGGGCAGCCGAGCGGAAATGGAGGAAAACTAGACTCCCTGCGGACCTGGCATCTTTTCACTCCCTCCTCTCTACATTTTCTTCATCTGTTTCTGCTGCTAAAGCCCCCCCCTCCTCCCTCTCTGTGGATGACTTCGCCAACCATTTTGAAAAGAAGGTTGACGACATCCGATCCTTGTTTGTTAAGTCAAATGACACTGCTGGTCCTGCTCACACTGCCCTACCCTATGCTTTGACTTCTTTCTCCCCTCTCTCTCCAGAGGAAATCTTGCGACTTGTGACGGCCGGCCGCCCAACAACCTGCCCGCTTGACCCTATCCCCTCCTCTCTTCTCCAGACCATCTCCGATGACCTTCTCCCTTACCTCACCTTGCTCATCAACTCATCCTTGACCGCTGGCTATGTCCCTTCCGTCTTCAAGAGAGCGAGAGTTGCACCCCTTCTCAAAAAACCAACACTCGATCCCTCTGATGTCAACAACTACAGACCAGTATCCCTTCTTTCTTTTCTCTCCAAAACTCTTGAGCGTGCCGTCTTTAGCCAACTCTCTTACTATCTCTCTCAGAATTACCTTCTTGATCCAAACCAGTCAGGTTTCAAGACTGGTCATTCAACTGAGACTGCTCTTTTTGTGTCACGGAGGCTCTCCGCACTGCTAAAGCTAACACTTGTCCTTCTAGACCTGTCTGCTGCCTTTGATACTGTGAACCATCAGATCCTCCTCTCCACCCTCTCCGAGTTGGGCATCTCCGGCGCGGCTCACTCTTGGATTGCGTCCTACCTGACCGGTCGCTCCTACCAAGTGGCGTGGCGAGAATCTGGCTCCGCACCATGTGCTCTCACCACTGGTGTCCCCCAGGGCTCAGTTCTAGGCCCTCTCCTATTCTCGCTATACACCAAGTCACTTGGCTCTGTCATATCCTCACATGGCCTCTCCTATCATTGCTACGCAGACGACACACAACTGATCTTCTCCTTTTCCCCTTCTGATAACCAGGTGGCGAATCGCATCTCTGCATGTCTGGCAGACATATCAATGTGGATGACGGATCACCACCTCAAGCTGAACCTCGGCAAAAAGGAGCTGCTCTTCCTCCCGGGGAAGGACTGCCCGTTCCATGATCTCGCCATCACGGTTGACAACTCCGTTGTGTCCTCCTCCCAGAGTGCGAAGAGCCTTGGCGTGACCCTGGACAACACCCTGTCGTTCTCCGCTAACATCAAGGCGGTGACCCGATCCTGTAGGTTCATGCTCTACAACATTCGGAGAGTACGACCCTGCCTTACACAGGAAGCGGCACAGGTCCTAATACAGGCACTTGTCATCTCCCGTCTGGATTACTGCAACTCGCTGTTGGCTGGGCTCCCTGCCTGTGCCATTAAACCCCTACAACTCATCCAGAATGCCGCAGCCCGCCTGGTGTTCAACCTTCCCAAGTTCTCTCACGTCACCCCGCTCCTCCTCACACTCCACTGGCTTCCAGTTGAAGCTCGCATCTGCTACAATACCATGGTGCTTGCCTATGGAGCTGTGAGGGGAACGGCACCTCCGTACCTTCAGGCTCTGATCAGTCCCTACACCCAAACGAGGGCATTGCGTTCATCCACCTCTGGCCTACTGGCCCCCCTACCTCTGCAGAAGCACAGTTCCCGCTCAGCCCAGTCAAAACTGTTCGCTGCTCTGGCACCCCAATGGTGGAACAAGCTCCCTCACGACGCCAGGACAGCGGAGTCACTCACCACCTTCCGGAGACACTTGAAACCCCACCTCTTTAAGGAATACCTGGGATAGGATAAAGTAATCCTTCTACCCCCCCTTACCCCACCCCAAAGAAAGAAAAAAAAAACATATTGTAAAGTGGTTATCCCACTGGCTATAAGGTGAATGCACCATTTTGTAAGTCGCTCTGGATAAGAGCGTCTGCTAAATTACGTAAATGTAAATGTAAATGTTGTCCTCCACCCATTTTCTTTTCCAGCAGGGGTTTATGAATAAGATTGAATTGAAGTGTTGATTTTCTGTCTTTGCTGGGGTGGTCAGGCAGGGTGGGAGTGAGATGTGATTCTTCTGACATCTACTGTGAGGCCAGGCTGAAGTCTCCTCCCCTCTCTAACCAGTATGTGTTATATACAGTACAGTCTGACCTGGTGTCTGTTTTGGTCACTGTGTTTTTACCTCTGACATCTAGTGTGACACACTGACATTCTTGCTCTTCTCCACTCTCTGAGGGGATCCATCAAACCCTCTACAGACCAACCAGCTATAGCCTGAGCCTGACTGTCTGGGTGGAAGCCAAGATGTTATGGTGAGAGAGTGACCCTGTGAAGGAGAGACCTCACTGTCCTGAAAAGCCACAATGCCCTGAGCACTGTCCACACCATCTCTCTTTCTCTGTCTCACACAGATTGCTCTCACCTCTGTCCACCGCCTCCAGACAGTAGTACTACTAGTCCTATCCCAGGACTTACCTCTGACTGCATCACTATGCTGCGTATCAGTGCCAGTCTGGCTCCGTAGCAGATTTTAATATCACCATCAGTATCACTTATCAATCAATCAATCAATCAATTTTATTTTATATAGCCCTTCGTACATCAGCTAATATCTCGAAGTGCTGTACAGAAACCCAGCCTAAAACCCCAAACAGCTAGTAATGCAGGTGTAGAAGCACTTATGGTTTATCAGAGCTCTGCCAGACTAATAGCTACTGCCCATGTATATATATGAACATGGCTTGTGTTGCATGTCCTATTGTTACATGGATGGGCAGGGTACCATGGTACTGAGTGATGGATGAGCTCCATTTATCCCTGTCAAGTCACAGTCATTGGGATGGATCAGACTGTGATCTGAGCTCCAGTTATCCCTGTCAAGTCACTACCATTGGGACAGTGATGGATCGGACTGTGATCTGAGCTCTAGTTATCCCTGTCAAGTCACTACCATTGGGACAATGGTGGATCAGACTGTGATCTGAGCTCCAGTTATCCCTGTCAAGTCACTACCATTGGGACAGTGATGACTCAGACTGTGATCTGAGCTCCAGTTATCCCTGTCAAGTCACTACCATTGGGACAGTGATGGATCAGACTGTGATCTGAGCTCCAGTTATTCCTGTCAAGTCACTACCATTGGGACAGTGATGGATCAGACTGTGATCTGAGCTCCAGTTATCCCTGTCAAGTCACTACCATTGGGACAGTGATGGATCAGACTGTGATCTGAACTCCAGTTATCCCTGTCAAGTCGCTACCATTGGGACAGTGATGGATCAGACTGTGATCTGAGCTCCAGTTACCCCTGTCAAGTCGCTACTATTGGGACAGTGATGGATCAGACTGTGATCTGAGCTCCAGTTATCCCTGTCAAGTCACTACCATTGGGACAGTGATGGACAGACTGTGGTCTGAGCTCCAGTTATCCCTGTCAAGTCACTACCATTGGGACAGTGATGGATCAGACTGTGATCTGAGCTCCAGTTATCCCTGTCAAGTCACTACCTTTGGGACAGTGGTGGATCAGACTGTGATCTGAGCTCCAGTTATCCCTGTCAAGTGTTTACCATTGGGACAGTGGTGGATCAGACTGTGATCTAGTAACAAGTGTCCTGTAATATGCTGTGTACTAGAACAGAGTGCAGTCCACTGTCCTTACATAAAGACCAATACCCTGGAGGAGGATAACCTACGCTACTGAGATCTGTCATGTTCATGTTGAGATCAGCTGTTTTCCAACTCATGTCATAGTGACTGACAGTTCTATGGTGGTGGTGGTGGTGGAAGCAACAATGGATAGTGTTGTTATTAATAGGGCTGGAATTGTGGGTAGCAATATGATTGATTTGCACCTCATCCAGCAGGGGCATAAGGCATTAACCCACGTATGTGCACACACACACTTAATTAGCCTGGTTTGACAATGTTAACAGGCTCCTGGGAGTCTCTTTCACACTGAGTACTGAGGGAAGACGTGCTCCAGCAATGTGCTCAGTCGGGGATAGTGTGTGTGTGTGTGTGTGTATGTGTATGTGTGTGAGCATGGCTCTTATGAAGGTTGCAGATGGTCCTGTCAGCAACCGTTCACTCCTTTATTCACACACCAGCTGAGCTTAACACGCATCCCTACACCTCATACCCCTACCCCCAGGGTTAGGTAGGTTACTTTCAAAATGTAATCCATTACAGTTACTAGTTACCTGTCCAAAATTGTAATCAGTAATGTAACTTTTGGATTACCCAAACTCAGTAACGTAATCTGATTACTTTTAGATTACTTTCCCTTTAAGAGGCATTAGAAGATGACAAAAAGGATCATTCAAATGCATTTGGTGTCATCATAGTGGTCTCTGACTTGTGGTCAGACTCGCTCAGGTGGAACAAACTTAAACTTGTGCCTTTTTTCAATGCTGAATTAATTGTCATTGACAAACAGAAAGGTGCCAATGTATATAAAAGTAATCCAAAAAGTAATCATCTAGTTTTCCAATAGTATCTGTAATCAGCCTACAACATTTTTGCTGGTAACTTAACTGATTCAAGTTACATTTATTTTGTGATCAGATTAGATTACCCTAATCAGTTACTCCCCAATCCTGCCTACCCCACAGCATTCCTCAGGAGACAAGTCACATTTCGGTCATTTAGCAGATGCTTTTGTCCAGAGCGAGTGCATACATTTTATATATTTTTTCATACGGGTCCCCCGTGGGAATCAAACCCACAACCCTGCCGTTGCAAGCGCTATGCTCTACTAACTGAGCCATTTAGTTTGTTCATATATCAATGTTGGGCACAGTGGCTGCCAGGGCAAACCAGGGCAACCAGCGTACCTAATTTACTGTATGGTACAGTGCCTGCTGCCAGAGCTCCTACAGCTGTTGACCTTTTGACCTGCTGGTAGAGTGGGTTTACACAGGCACTGCCGCTGACTGTGGAATGTTCTCGAATGAATCTACTGACCACTAACTGGTCAGAATCACAAGACAGAGGTCTTCCTTGTGTTTTCAGTTGGGCCCTCTGAGATCACTCTGTGTGTGTTTGTGTTTGTGTTTGTGTGTGTGTGTGTGCGTGTGTGTGTATGTATGTGTGTGTGTGCTAGTAGGGTTTTTTCTGTCTGTGGTGTATGTATGCTATGCTATGTGTGAACAGTCTGAACACATCCATTCATTTGTTGCTCTGCTCGGCCCTCTTTAGCCCCTCTCAGTGGTAATGGCACACTAGGCATGGCTCCAACCACACTGTCTGTCTCCTGTCTTACACTGTGAGTATGAGTGTGTTGTCTGTGTACTCTGCCACTTGCAGTATAAGACAGTGAGCTGTAAAACACGCCACACAGTCATGGTCAAGTGTACTTAGTGACAAAGGCTTCTGGGTTGTGTGCTGTTTTCACAGTTTTCACAGTTAAACTCCCAAACATTGAGGAAGAGTGTTAAATGTCCAGCCATACACACACACATACATTTTCCTGCACAGCGGTATAAGCCATCCATACTGTAGCATTTGTCCAGCGTTTACCAGACATACACAAGACCTGGCAGGGGAGACCCGACACACTCTCGACCGCCTGGGGTGTGTCTTCACTACCTTCTCCCCTTATTCTCTCTACTCTCTCTTTCTCTCTATCTGCCTCTCTCTCTCTCTCTCTCTCTCTCTCTCTCTCTCTCTCTCTCTCTCCATCTTTCTTTCTGTTTCTCTCCAGGGTTTGATCTCAGAGGAAGCAGAGTGCGGCCCTGCTCTGATTGCTGTGGATTTGTTATTCACAGTGTGGAGCCTCAGGACATGAGAAATAAAGCAGCCCTATCGTTAGCTGCTAGCTATCGCCCAGTAGCAAAGCCCTCATTATAGGATCTCAGGTTGCTCTCCACACGCATTCAGCTAGCCAGCATCATACTGTATACTGTAAGTGCTATGTCCATCGTTAGCTGGTGGAATACTAACCTGTTCCTTTCTATACAACCTCCTTTTGCTGGAGGTTGTCCAATCATGCTGTGGGCATCCACATATGGACTGTCCAGAGCAGGAATGTCCAGAGCAGGAAGCAGTCACCTATTGTACAGATGTAGGATCTTATTTTGATCACCCTGTTGCAGGAGAACTTCCCTGCAATGCAGGACATTTAAAACTTGTAGTGTATTTGAGGTTTAAAAAGGCTTCTGAAGTTTGTAATTTCCAATTGGACTTGATTTTACCTTACTAAATATGTATCAACCCCTACAAAAATGTCCATTAATAATAATAATCCACATAATAATTCACATTTCCTGTTGCTTGCAGGATTATTTTCCTGCTGTAGCAAACTCGCTCAAATTAAGATCCTACATCTGTACATTTAGTTAATTTATTTAGCATATAGAAAAAATAAATGTTCATGCATAGATAAAGTGAAACATTACAGTGCAGGGAGAGGAGATAAACCCAAGAGGGCCTCATTATAGTGTTGGCAAGAGATAGCTTTAGCCTTTAGTCAGCTTGGGCTTCCATTAGCTACCATAGGTGATAAACCAGTCTGGATTTAACCCTTGTTTGTTTGACATGTGTTTGACATATGGCTGGGTGATATGACTCACTGTAAGGGTGTCTATGTGATATAACAAGCATGGTGAGAGTTAGTGTGAGGGGGAATATGTGATATAACACTGCTGGTACAGGTTCAGTGGTGGTGAGAGAGAGTCGTGGCCTGTGATATATGGTGCCAGTGTTAATGTGTTTATGGAGTCAGTTGAAATGAACTCAGTGGGGATTTGATGGTTCACTTCCATACTGTACACTCTGCCTTGTCTATTATAGACCCATCTCTCTCTCTCTCTTCTCCTATCCCCCTCTCACACCATCTATATTTATCTCTATCCCTCGATCACTGTCTCAATTATCATACCCTCCCATCTCTCTGTTCCTCTCCTTTATCTTTCTCCATATCTCTCAATCTCTTTAACCCCCCCTCCCCCTCTCTCTCTCTCTCTCTCTCTCCCTCTGCCCTTTGTCTGTTTATCATGTAGCTTGGCAACACAAATAGAACGTTGCTAACTCAGGGCCCTAAAGCAGATCATCCTTCCCAGGATCGTTTGCCTCCTCATCCTCGCTGGCGTGGGGGGTTAGAGGGGGTGGGGGGAACGGAGGGGAGCAGGGGGGGTTAGAGGGGGTGGGGGGAACGGAGGGCTGCAGGGGCGGCATCCTGGCACGGAAGATGAGGAGGGCCTGCTGCATGCCAACTCCAACACCCCGGCTGATCCCATGGCCAAAGGGCTGCTGGCATGGCCCGGGACACACTCCTCAAAAGAAGAACGGCACGCTCAAACAGACATGTGGAGCATGATCTAACACACACACACACACACACACACACACACACACACAGACACACACACACACACACACACACACACACACACACACAGACACACACACACACACACACACACACACAGACACACACAGGCATGCTGATACAGCACTTTAAGGGATGCAATTAAGCACTTTGTCTCTCTGCATTCAGCCAGCGTGCAACTCCTCACTTCTCCTCCAAGACTGATTCCCTGTGCGTGCGTGTGTGCGCTATCAGCGTGCACGTCCTCTCGTAAACACCCTGGCAGCAGACTTGAGTGAATTACAGTGGTTAAGTTTGATCAAATGGAGCAGATAGTTTGTCATGGTGCTTAACTGCATGTGATGCTCCCGTCTCACCTCCCTGAGTGGAATGAATTCACTCCTACTGAGATAATGGTATTAAAGAGAAGAGAAGCAGCTAGGGCCTGGGCTAATGCAATCACATCCACGCTACAGCAATTACAAGCCCCAATTACATTTGATACACACACGTGAGAGAGAGACAGAGAGAGAGAGCATTTTTATGAAAAGTTGTAAATTATATGGTAACATCCTTGAGTATCTCTCAGAGGGTGAGAGGGTGGGAGGGAGGGAGGGGGAGAGAGAGAGAGGCTTCTTAAAACAGTTGCGATTCCATTATAATTGTCAGTTTTCATCTGCGTTCTGTTCCTGTACACATTTAGAGGTCATAATGTTACCAGACTGTTCCCTGTCGTCCTACATCGTTTTTCTCCTTTCCCCGACGGCAAATTATGACATCAGAGAAACGTTGAAACAGTTGAATTCCCACCAGTTAAAGGTTAGATTCAGAGTTGGTACCAATCCTCACCTCACCCTCTGGGTCGGCTTGGCTGTCCAATATCTATCTATACACTGAAGGGGATTACTACAAGTGTCACCCAATCACCATGGGTCCCATGACCACCTCCAGTATGCTGTTGACAGGAAACGGTGTAGACGGTATAGACATCATAGGAATCCATTTCTGTAAAGCATAATCAGATGAAAGGAGATATTGGACTGGGGACCTGCAGAGAGAAAAGCAGAGACAGGAGAGATAGCGGAGAGAGATAGAGGAAGAGAGAGAGAACGAGAGGGGGGGAGAGAGAGGTGGGGGACTATGTGTGATCTTTCCACTGCTCTCTGACCTCTAGTAGTAGTAGTGTCCAGGCCAGTTGGTGACAGTGCTGGTGTCTTTGATGTATGGTGTTTATGACGCAGCCGTGATGAGAGCTCTCTGGAAGGGGACACGTCTGGCCGATGACCTATGAGGTCTGGAGCTCCATCCATCTCCTCTAGCTAGCTCCCTGGTCTTTAGCCCCCTGGTCTGCACCATCAGCAGCACCACTACCATTATCACCCACACTGAGATGTGTGGAGGGACTGGACTCTGAGCTGCACCTGCCTGGAAACACTAAGAGACCTATAGTAAGAGAACAGAAGGGCTGAGTAATAAGGCCACTGTGATGTAATGCACTGGGACCAATGGCTGTATTATGTGGTACTTTGAGAGAAGGGTCTATCAGATGGTTGATGGATGGACCATTATCTCTCCATCTCAATCCCAGCTGTGTTGACTGTGTGTGTTCAGGCTGTGAATTCTCTGGGTCTATATAGTGTGTAACCAAAGCCCTCTGGATTCCTCCATTAGACATGGTTTAGATCCACTATAACTGGCTGTGTGAGGGGATGACTGCTCTTCTCCTCTCTCCTCTCCTCTGTCCCGGTGGACGTTACCAGCTGGACTGGACCAGATGAGGTGGTCAGTGGTAACCACGACGGCCCGCGGTGTCCCTGGCCACCGTTGCCCACTCACTGTGGTGTTTGTTTCATTAGGATAACACAGAATAACAGTCAGCCAGCCACAATTAGATTGAGGAATATAGTGGGATTAGGATGTGGTGTGTGTGTACTGTGTGTGTGTGTGTGTTTGTGTGTGAAGAGGCGTTCTCAGAACTCAGTGGTGAAAATAGCGATGCACCTGTTCCCAACCCCAGCTCCTTCCTCCCTTCTGTCCTTAGGCAATCCGTCCTTCTCTCTTTCTCTGCTCTTCCACAGTCACACCATCCGAGCCAGACCCCTTCTGTTATGTTTACGACACACAGCCATCCTCTAGTTGTGTAACATAATGTGTGAGACAGAACACACAGCACCAACCTACAGTGAGATCCAAAAGTATTGGGACAGTGACACATTTGTTGTTGTTTTGGCTCTGTACTCCACCACTTTGGATTTTTAAATGATACAATGTATAATATGAATGAATGATATAATAATATGAGTGATGATGATGATAATGATGAGTGAGAAAGTTACAGACACACAAATATCATATCCCCAAGACATGCTAACATCTCACCATTACAATATCAGTGGAGGTTAGCATTTTGGGGGGATATGATATTTGTGCATCTTTAACTTTCTCACTCATCATTATACACAATTAATTCAGGATTATCATGGTAGCATCCACATTCATGTAGAAGTGTTTAGAAACATATTATATTCTTAATTACAATAAAAATGACTCCAAAATGGCACAATACATTATTTACCATTCATTTCTATTTCTATTGAGCACAAAATAATCTGAAACACAACCAAAACAAACAGCAAATGCATCCAACACATTTGTAGAATCACAAACTTGATGTAATCATTGCGTGCTAGGAATATGGGACCAAATACTTAACTGTTGACTACTTTAATACACATATAAGTGAATTTGTCCCAATACTTTTGGTCTCCTAAAATGGTGGGACTATGTACAAGAAGTGCTGTAATTTCTAAACAGTTCACCCGATATGAATGAAAATACCCTCAAATTAAAGCTGACAGTCTGCACTATAACCTCATATTCATTGTTTCATTTCAAATCCAAACTGCCATATCCAGGCAAAGATGTTCTTCCATTGCTCATGTGTGTCCCACTGCTGGGGTTAAGGCTAGCAGTTGGACCAGCCTGCCTGTCTAGTTAGAGACAGAGGAACATGATTCATGCTGATATAGTTGTCACAGGGGCTATTGTGTGACGATAAGGACCTTGTCTTATGTTACCCCAGACAGATGGTGTTTAGGAGGAGACCAGAGGGGAGCAGCTATAACCAGGACATCCAATAAACACCTCATAGCCTGGGAGTCATCATTGCAACATCTCCAGTGTCTAACCTTTAGGATTGTTAATGGGGAGATCGAGTTTAAAGGAGGTGTGTGTGTGTGTGTGTGTGTGTGTGTATGTGTGTGTGTGTGTGTGTGTGTGTGTGTGTGTGTGTGTGTGTGTGTGTGTGTGTGTGTGTTTAGGCTTGGGTGGTATACCGTTTAGTATTGTATACCGGGGTATTTTGAAATACCAAATATATATTGGGGGCGGGGACACACAAATCTAAGATGTGTCAAATAAATGATATCCAGCTCATGCATTTGGTTTGCTAACTTGCTAGCTAAGTGGCTAGATGTCAAGATCAAGCTTTTTGGTTACAGCAGAGATATTCAATCCCCTCCTGGTTCAAGATCCCTGTTGCCTAAATTGTTTTGTGCATCCCCCCTAGTAGCGCCCCTTGAGTACAAATTCGGTAATAAGTGCACATCTGTTGGTGGCTGTTTCTGAATATCTGTGTGTTTTTCTATGCGTATATTTTGCTGTAGTATGGAACCCCTCCCAGCAGTGGTAGTGGTGGCTGGTTGTCTTGGCCAGTCCCCCAGCTGGGTGAGCCTGTGGTGGGGAGAGAACGTGGGGAATTCTGTCTCAACTGCTGGGCTAACTTTAGCCTGACCAGGGCCTTGGCCCGCAGGGAGAGGAGAGGACAAGCCTACTAGAAGACAGGCCGGGCTTGGCAAAGCTTTTGGTCTGGCTGGCTCAAAACAGTCAACCACATATCAACCACAGAACATAGCAGGAAGGACAACAACATGAGCATGGAATAACATCTGTATACTTGTGCATAAGATACATAGAGACTTACTTTACACTTGTAGACACAGACAGAGTTAATTTAGATGATTCTCCATGATGTGTACATTGTCTCCCCCTGCCTCCTACCTCCTGTCTGCTGAGTGCTGTGTGGGTGTTGAGGTTGTTGTTGGGTTCGTTAATCTCAGCTGTCTCAACCAGGTCAATGTGTCTCTCTTCTCTCCTTCACTGTGCTAATACATTGATACACTGCTACACACATACTGTATGCAGAACATGTAGCCTGTGTACACATTTGCTGTCATACACTGTTTATCACACATTATCTCTCTCTCCAGGGCCGGTCCTGGCCGTTCTGCCGCCCTAGGCGAGACAAAAACATTGCCGCCCCTACTAGAATAGTCCCAGTAAGCAAAATTCTGTTGAAAAGGCATCTAAAATATTTATTTTCCAGACGTTGAAGTTAGGTTTCATTGGTTCATGTTTGATTGGGCACCATTTAGGTTAGGCTATTTGATCGGAGAAACCTCCATGATGTAAAAAGTTTCCGTCTCATTACATTGTCATACATTTTATCTCCTGTAGGCTACAGAAAAGGCCACATACTCTTTCTACCACAGGCTATATCTGTTACATGATTTATGTTAGATTCTTATTTTGATGGAATGTTGGTGGAGCGCCGCAGCAATGCATCTCTCCGACAGCACCCTGGAGATGCGTGCTGGGAGTGGACAAGATACATATTTTGCATCCCTGCCTTTGACAAAGTGGGCACTGCTTTTCACAGGGCGGCATCAGCGCTCACTTAAAACGGCCATATGCCACTGGTTGAGAGAAATTGTAATTGCTTTGGGGCAGAATTATGTGAGGTTTTATGTGTTGTTGTTGGAGGAGCGTCTCGGAAGGGGGTGAGAACCATGAGCCTCCTAGGTTTTGTATTGAAGTCAATGTACTCAGAGGAGGACAGAAGCTAGCCCTTCATTGCAAAACAGTGTATTTTAATCAATTATTTGCTGACGTGAATATATTTAGTGTAGTTTTATCTAAAAAGGATAACTTTTCCTCACTTTTTTAATTTTTATTAAATTCACTGAGGATGGTCCTCCCCTTCCTCCTCTGAGGAGCCTCCACTGGAGGACGGGCTCATTGTTATTGCTGGAACGGAGTCAAACATGTAGTTTCGATATGTTTGATG
>NC_059221.1:52298500-52336000 GCF_020615455.1 Coregonus clupeaformis | reverse complement strand
ATAAACAAACACAGGTCTTTTCTCTCTGTGTGTATCTACTCTGAAGGAGAGAAAACCCCCCATGTGTTCAGGCAGCCTTTTTAAATCACATAGCACTCAGTGCATTTATCTGTCTGGCAATTTAGTTTTTCTGTTATGTTTTTCTGATTTAATTATTCACTAGAACCAAAAGGGTTCACACACATTTCATAAGGCAGTTTGGTTTCGGTTCTATTTTTGTAACTATTGGTACAGCGCACTGGTCATACAAATAGCTCAGACTAAATTCGTACTGGGACAGATTTACCAATCCTTATTACCTGTGCTAAGTTTACACCTGCTATTTTTAATAGGGAACGGATTACATAAAAACCATGCAAGAAAGTGACCGACTGGGCACAGACATCAGTTTGATTTACATTTGGTTGAGTTGTCAACTAACGTGAGTTCAATGTATAATCAACCAAAAATGTTACCCTGCCATTGGATTTAGGTAAAAAATTCCCTTACATTGATTACTTTTTGTGAATCCAATCAGTTTTCCACGTTGATTCAACGTCATCATATTGAGTTTTTGGATTGAAATGACTTGGAAACAACGTTGATTCAACCTTTTTTTGCCCAGTGGGGACCTTATTTACTCCTATCTCATTCCATAGCACAGAGTGGACAGACAGTGGTACAGAGTCAGACAGACTACAGACAGACCCACTGTTAGAGCATTTGTTATAGCAGGCTAGCACAGCAAGCAGGCATGTAGTCACTAAGTGAAACGAATTGACTGATTTATAGCCCAGCACGCGCCTCAGAGAATCAGAGAGTAGCACTATGTCTCCCCCTAGTGGTGCTATACTGAACTGCAGGGCCTCCTTTACATTTTAGTCATTTAGCAGACGCTCTTATCCAGAGCGACTTACAGTTAGTGAGTGCATACATTTTTCATACTGGCCCCCCGTGGGAATCGAACCCACAACCCTGGCGTTGCAAGCGCCATGCTCTACCAACTGAGCTACAGGAGGCCTGTATGGGATTGGGTAGTCCATTGATAGTGAATGTTCATGTGGGTGTGTATGGGTGTCCATGTGTACAGTATGTCATTGTGTGTGTGTGCGAGTGTGTTCATGTGAGTGCGAGTGTGTTTGCACATGTGGGTGTGTTGCGTGTCCATGTGTACAGTGTCTGTGTGTGGTTATATAAAACATTAAGGACACCTTCCTAATATTGAGTTGCACTCCCTCCCCCCTTTTGCCCTCAGAACAGCCTTAATTTGTTGGGGCATGGACTCTACAGGGTGTTAAAGAGTTCCACAGGGATGCTGGCCCATGTTGACTCCAATGCTTCCCACAGTTGTGTCAAGTTGGCCGGATGTCTGTTGGGCCACTTAAATGTTTTGTCTTTCCCAATCACCCTCATTTGTCTCAAGGCTTGAAAATCCTTCTTTAAACTGCCCCCCGATTGAAGTGGATTTAACAAGTGACATCAATAACTTTCACCTGGATTCACCTGGTCAGTCTATGTCATGGAAAGAGCAGGTGTTCTTAATATTTTGTACACTCAGTGTATGTCTCTGTGTGTGGGTGATGACAGCCAGGGCTTACTTCAGACAGGCCTAGGATCAGATGCCACATGCACCTACACTGAGCCCTCTGAATCAGGGCTATTTTTGCGTCCCTGTCTTTAATGGGCTATCGGGTTTAACAGGGGGGCTTGGTGCAGAGGCGGGGCGGGCAGGGGATATCATACCGTGATGGCTCCATTGTTCCCAGCACACATCCGTGCTCTAACACACCGTTATACCACTGTGATACTGGGAACCTCAGACTCACAGAGCACTGCCTCTCTGATCCACTGGCGCTGGACATAAGCCTAGGACTGGCCTGAGCCCTGATCCTTCACCTCTGACCTCTTATCCCCGCTGGTCCGTTCTCTATACCTTCTCTCTCATCCTTTCTGTTTTGTCTCATCTCTATCCCTTTTCTTTGTCCTCTCTTCTCTTTCCACATTTCTCTTCTCTCTCATCTCTGTCCTCTTCTCTCCCCTCTTCACTCTCCTCTTCCCTGCAACTCTTCATCGTGTCATTGCAGTAAATGAGAATGTGTTCTCTGTCAAGTTACCTCTCAAAACAAAGGTTAACGACACAATAAATAACAAATCCTTCTCTCCTCTCTCAGGAATGAAGCGTCCGTTCAGCCCATCCTCTGTATTGGATATGGAGGAGGACAGGAACGGGTTAGGAGTGGGGATGGGGTTGACCCTGGACAGTGAGGCGTGCTGTGACCCCCAGGAGGAGGGGGTAGTCCTGGGGGAGCAGCCAGGACCAGGTGGGGGCGCCCTACCCTCCTCTGACCACAGCAGGCCCAAGAGGGAGAGGAAGCAGCGTAGCTACACACTGTGTGACGTGTGTAACATCCAGCTCAACTCCCCAGCCCAGGCCCAGATACACTACAACGGCAAGTCTCACCAGAAGAGACTCAAACAGATAAGCAACGGGAAGATCCAGCATGGCAACACAGGTAGGTCAACCCACCCACTCTCTGCCCTATTCTGCAGCTGTACCCTACTCTACCCCTAGACTGTTCGAAAAAAGGGTTCCAAAAGGGTTCTGCAGCTGTCCCCATAGGAGAACCCTTTTCAGTTCCAGGTAGAACTCTTTTGGGTTCCATATATAACACTCTGTGGAAAGGGTTCTACATGGAACCCAAAAGGGTTCTACCTGGAACCAAAAGGGTTCTACCTGGAACCAATAGGGGTTCTTTAAAGGGTTCTCCTACAGTGGGGAAAAAAAGTATTTAGTCAGCCACCAATTGTGCAAGTTCTCCCACTTAAAAAGATGAGAGAGGCCTGTAATTTTCATCATAGGTACACGTCAACTATGACAGACAAAATGAGAAAAATAAATCCAGAAAATCACATTGTAGGATTTTTAATGAATTTATTTGCAAATTATGGTGGAAAATAAGTATTTGGTCAATAACAAAAGTTTCTCAATACTTTGTTATATACCCTTTGTTGGCAATGACACAGGTCAAACGTTTTCTGTAAGTCTTCACAAGGTTTTCACACACTGTTGCTGGTATTTTGGCCCATTCCTCCATGCAGATCTCCTCTAGAGCAGTGATGTTTTGGGGCTGTCGCTGGGCAACACAGACTTTCAACTCCCTCCAAAGATTTTCTATGGGGTTGAGATCTGGAGACTGGCTAGGCCACTCCAGGACCTTGAAATGCTTCTTACGAAGCCACTCCTTCGTTGCCCGGGCGGTGTGTTTGGGATCATTGTCATGCTGAAAGACCCAGCCACGTTTCATCTGCAATGCCCTTGCTGATGGAAGGAGGTTTTCACTCAAAATCTCACAATACATGGCCCCATTCATTCTTTCCTTTACATGGATCAGTCGTCCTGGTCCTTTTGCAGAAAAACAGCCCCAAAGCATGATGTTTCCACCCCCATGCTTCACAGTAGGTATGGTGTTCTTTGGATGCAACTCAGCATTCTTTGTCCTCCAAACACGACGAGTTGAGTTTTACCAAAAAGTTCTATTTTGGTTTCATCTGACCATATGACATTCTCCCAATCCTCTTCTGGATCATCCAAATGCACTCTAGCAAACTTCAGACGGGCCTGGACATGTACTGGCTTAAGCAGGGGGACACGTCTGGCACTGCAGGATTTGAGTCCCTGGCGGCGTAGTGTGTTACTGATGGTAGGCTTTGTTACTTTGGTCCCAGCTCTCTGCAGGTCATTCACTAGGTCCCCCCGTGTGGTTCTGGGATTTTTGCTCACCGTTCTTGTGATCATTTTGACCCCACGGGGTGAGATCTTTTTGCGTGGAGCCCCAGATCGAGGGAGATTATCAGTGGTCTTGTATGTCTTCCATTTCCCAATAATTGCTCCCACAGTTGATTTCTTCAAACCAAGCTGCTTACCTATTGCAGATTTAGTCTTCCCAGCCTGGTGCAGGTCTACAATTTTGTTTCTGATGTCCTTTGACAGCTCTTTGGTCTTGGCCATAGTGGAGTTTGGAGTGTGACTGTTTGAGGTTGTGGACAGGTGTCTTTTATACTGATAACAAGTTCAAACAGGTGCCATTAATACATGAAACGAGTGGAGGACAGAGGAGCCTCTTAAAGAAGAAGTTACAGGTCTGTGAGAGCCAGAAATCTTGCTTGTTTGTAGGTGACCAAATACTTGTTTTCCACCATAATTTGCAAATAAATTCATTAAAAATCCTACAATGTGATTTTCAACGTATACCTATGATGAAAATTACAGGCCTCTCTCATCTTTTTAAGTGGGAGAACTTGCACAATTGGTGGCTGACTAAATACCTTTTTCCCCCCCACTGTATGTTTAACCATTTTTGGTTAAAGATAGAACACTTTTTTTTCTAAGAGTGTACAGTACCCTATTCCACTATAAAACTCTAAGGCTGCTCACGTCTGTACCTCCTTACCAGCTGAGGAGAGAAATGATAGTGTGCACACTTTTGACAACGTGTGAATATGAGTTCTACCCCCCAATGACACATCAAGCTACATTATATAACCTAATAAGGTGCAATGGTACTATGTTCTACCTGTTTCATCATACTTTCAGTACATTTCTAAGAGGGCACTGTGATAATGAGTATGACAAGTGAACTTGGAGTGCTGCTACAGATGTAGGATCTTAATTTGATCACCCTGTTGCAGGAGAACTTTCCTGTAATGCAGGACATTTTAAACTCGTATTTGAGTTTTAAAAAGGTTTCTGAAGTTTGTAATTTCCACATTGAAATTTCAGACATGATTTTCCTTTAAGACACCTACAAAAATGACCATTAATTATAATCCACATAATAATTCACATTTCTTGTTGCTGCAGGATTATTTTCCTGCTGTAGCAAACTGTCTCAATCTGTATAGATGTGTTGTGCCCTGGCTCTCAGTACAGGAGTACAAGTGTAATGTAGAAGTGTGTATGGAAGTGTGTATAGAGTAGAAGTGTGTATGGTGCTATATAGTCTTCCCTAGCCTGAGGCTGGACACAGAGGGAGGAGAACAAAGCTGAGTTAAGTCATTAATTGACTGACTAATTAATTGCTGGTTATTTTAGATCATTCTTGTTCCTGCCCGCTCCAGGGTAGCTACTGCAGTGGAGTTGCAGGTTTTCCCCATAGCTTTGAATATATAGTGAAACTGGCTACATGTTATGATGTTAGTCCTTTCTGTCTCCCACTCTCTCTTTGCTTATAACCCTCCTACGCTGCTCTAAAACACTCTCACAAACCTGGAGAACCTGCTCTCAAACACTCATCACTCACTCTTGAACACTCTCTCTATTTCTCTCTCTCTCACACACACACGCACATACACTTACACACACGGGCACACACACACACGCGTGCGCACACACATCTCCGCATGAAAACTAGTCTGACCCACAGAAATCTCGTACAAACAGCACTTAATTACATAGCAACGGAGAGCACGGCAACGCTTGCCATGGACACAGATTATTTGGCCCTGATTGGCTGCTGGCAGGCTGCTGGCAGGCTGCTGTAGGCATGGTGGTGCAGTGTGTTTCTACTCCAACCCTGTAGGGGGCAGCAGTGGGGCCAGGCCTCCCTTGAGACTGCCTGGAAACCATTGTTCATCTGACTCAGCACTAGAGGAAGGTACACAAACAGTCAATAGTCACCCGCATAGGTCTTGGAAAGCATAGAGATCACTATACACCCATACAAACATACCACCTCTCCTGTCTCCTCTCCTTCTAGCCTCTCTCACTCTCACTCTCTCCCTTCCCCTCTCTTTCTACCTCCCTCCGCCCTCTCTCTCTCTCTCTCTCTCTCTCTCTCTCTCTCTCTCTCTCTCTCTCTCTCTCTCTCTCTCTCTCTCTCCCTCTCCCTCTATGTAGTGACACAAGGAATAGTTGGCTTAGTAATGCAGCCATGCTGCCTGCAGGTGTGTTGCTCATGTGGACGTCCTTCTTTGCAGTCCTCCCAACTGTCCTCCTTCCCTTTCCTGATTGCTTCATTGCTTCAGTGAGCCAGCACGCAGAGCCCAGTCCAATGCCTTGTGGCCAGTCAGTCTTTAAGAAGGATGGGCAGAATGAGGCCTGACGTGGCCACTGACCGTCACTGTCTAAGGCATGGGTCAGCTAGGGCAATGTCTGACTCAGACCAACACACACACATACACACACGCATGCTTTGTCCCTAGCACCCTGGCACAGCTCCGGCAGCAGAGAGAGATGGGGTGAGAGAGAGGGGGGAGGGAGTGTGTGAGTTTGTGTGGTGTACGGTGCAGATTCCCTCTGACACACAGTCACAATCATGCAGCCTTATCTCTGCTCACCTTCTGCTGACTCCCACAGGCCCACAGCCTCAGCTCACACACACACACGCGTGTGCGCGTACGTGCGTGTATGTTTGCAAGCTGTGTGGATGTTGAAGGGTGCGTGATGTGTATTTCGAGTAAATGTGTATTCCTGTGTGTTTTTGTGTGTGTGTTTGTTTGTGTGTGTGTGTGTGTGTCTCCCAACGAATCCTCTCCATGTCGGCTTGTGTTACCCTTCCTCTTTGCTTCACTGAACTGACAGAGGGTCCAGGCGTTTCTGCTCTCTCTCTATCTCGCTCTCTCTTTATCTCTCTCTCTCTATCTCTCTCTTTATCTCTCTCTCTCTCTTTATCTCTCTGTCTCTCTCTCTCTGTCTCTCTCTCTCTGTCTCTCTCTCTCTCTCTCTCTCTCTCTCTCTCTCTCTCTCTCTCTCTCTCTCTCTCTCTCTCTCTCTCTCCCTGTCTCTCTCTCTCTCTCTCTCTCTCTCTCTCTCTCTCTCTCTCTCTCTCTCTCTCTCTCTCTCTCTCTCTCTCTCTCTCTCTCTCTCTCTCTCTCTCTCTCTCTCTCTCTCTCTCTCAAAACCCCAGCACAGGGTGATGGCAACAATAGTGAATCTAAAAAGGCTTTCATTTCAGCTTCAGCTGTATATGACGGTAAAACTTTACTTAAAGCATTCAGGTATAATGCATTGTTAGTTCTTATAAGCATGTATAAGCCCCTATTGTGTTTTATAAATCAACTGAAATATGTTATTTTTTTCTGTGGTATTTTGTTTTACATATTCTAAATGGCTACTATACTTTTTACATTTCGTGGTCATTTTGTGGTTATTTTCAAACCACTTCAAACTACTCCTATAACAAAATAAGAACTGAGAAACATATGATGCAAAAACAAGTATTATTTATTAGAAATATGATATTGTATTATTTGGAATGCAAATGAACAATGTCCTGTATGGGCATGTTATTCAGTGTTTCCCCTTGTTGGACTGACGGCGGCGGTGGCGGCGGCGGTGGCGGCGGCGGCGGCGGGCTCTCTTCTTGGTTGAACCACGGGGGGTCACCAACACGGGAGCAGTTTGAGCATCTTTACAGCTGTCTGTCTCCCTCTCAGCTCCTCTCTCCTTGTGTTCATCTCCATGGAGCTCTAATGCAACCATTATCTATGGAAAGAAAATAAACTTAGTCTTATTAGGAAAACAAAACCATATTTTAATTCATGCTCCAAGGTCAAATGAATTGATAACATTGTCGTGATTTCTTAAGTCTTTATAGTGACATGTAAGTAATACTGTATGTCAGCTTAGGCAATATACATATATATAACTACAATGGGTAAATGTCACTATTTAGACCTATTCTATTGTTGTTCTTAAAGCCTTTCTCAGACCCCCACATACCCCTAATCTCTCTTTCACATCACATTACCTGCAGTAGTCCTCTCACACTGATGGTGAGCAGCAGGCCCATTCCATACAACCAGCAACAGAGAGCCAGAAACATGCAGCGTGCAGCCTCTTTCCTCTCGTCTGCCCCATTAATCACTTCCACCATCTTCTTCCACACAAGCTCACTAGCTCCCGCTCTCTCCCAACTCCTGAGCTCAGCTACTCGGGTGCGAAACGTTCTGAGGCTGGCCGTAGAATCACCGGTTGTCTGGTGCAAAGCACTAACATCTCTGTATTTCTGGTCAATACTGTTTCTGGTCTGGGTGGTGGTGGCCTTGTCCAAGCCACAATGGCCCATAGGGCAGGAGCCTATCTCCTGTTTTTGTAGCATGAGGCAGCTTGATGTACACCCCCTGGATAGGACACAAGTCTGTCGCTGGGCCTTACCCCCAATCCATCTCCTTAATGTGTGCCAAACTGAGAGGCACCGGGTCCCATTTTTAGAGTCTTTGGTATGATTGGACCGCGGATAAACCACCTGACCTTCCAATCTCAGGGCGGACACGTTAACGACAAGGCCACTGAGTTGGTAAGTGTTGTTTGTAGTTACCCGGGTAGCAGTGGGTTCCAAGCTGACCATAACACAAGCCTCTCCGGTGCACTTGTGCAAACTGTGTCCATTGGTCTCGTTGGTGTTCTGTGTGGTCCAGGGTCGTTGATGGAAGTTGATGGTGTTGGTGTTCAGTTCAATGTGAGGCATGGTGGCCCACTGCCTAATGCCCATGGGGGGCATCAGGTTATCTCGAAAAACCTTGCCGTCCGGATGGTGTAATGCCAAGATTACATACACCAACAAATTAATACTGATAGAGTACAAAGCCATCTCTCAATCAGTAAAATTCAAAAAGCAACTACTCTCTACAGAGATAGGTGAGTTGTGGTGTTAAGAATGTTTGATAAGACTGTTGTGCCATATAGTGGTCTATGATGTCACAGAGGGCATCCAACATGTTACCTAGGTTGAAAATAACTAGCATGTCACCCCACCCTCCTTTATGACATCATTGCAATATAGATTCGGTAAAGAGGTCAATCGAACTCAACCAAAACAAAGGAATTGCCATGACTGTGAGGGAAAGGGCTGTGGGGGAAGATCCCAAGTCTCCACATTGCCATCCTCATTGATCCCATGTGGCTTAGTTGGTAGAGTGTGGCGCTTGCAATGCCAGGATTGTGGATTTGATTCCCATGGGGAACCAGAAAGAAAAAGTAGGAGGGCAAACCGTGCCCCTGACATAGAGCCTGCCGGGGCGGGACAGGTCCACTAGCATGTGGATGAGATGCATGGTGGGATAGATCATCCTCCTAATTTACAGGGAGGGAGGGAGGGGGGACAGTGGCTTGGTCTGATTTGACCTGATGTCACTAGAGGGGGTGGATGCTCAGACCACAGTAAAGGCTGTGTCTGTGTCTGAGTTACTATTGTTTATTTTCTGCTTGGCATCTCTTTTCATATCTTTGAGAATTGATAAAGCATGCTATTGTGGTGTGGGTGTCTCTGTGTGTGTGTGTGTGTGTGTGTGTGTGTGTATGTGTGTTTGTGTGAGACTGAGAGAGAAACTCTGACTCTACCTTTTTCTTGGTTCTGATCTTTCTCCTATCTCCACGGCCTATGATAAAGCTTGTTGTTGTGATGTGTGTGTCTGCGTGTGTGAGTCCCTGTCTGCCTCTATCTCTCTCTCTCACTCTGTTTTAATAAAGCGTGAGGGATTAAAGGCTGGGATTTTCTGCATGAATGCATTTGCCCATCTGCGTTTCATTTTTGTGCCGCCTCGCCATTTTCCCATTTTATTTATTCCCTGTGGAGGGAAATGACTTTCCTCGCTCACAGTGCCTTTGGACATGTGTGTGTCATAGTGTGCGTATGCGTGTGTGTGTGTGGGTGTTTGTGCATGTGTCATGTTGTTTGCAGCAGCGTCGAGGCACGCCTTAAACCCTGGGTATCACCACATGTGGCTAGTCAGTCCCTGATTGGTCCATCTGATGTGTCTGTCAATCTGTCCGCTACATACATATCCCTATGCCGTCAATAGAATACTCCAGTGAAAGAATATCTCTAATATAAACTATAATCTCTAATACAGAAACCTTCCCTGTCTCCTCATAGCATATGCCAACACTTCTATTTCCATAAATGACGTTTGGCTGTGTAGCCATGTACTCTGTCTCTGCCCCCCTCGCCCTGGGGTTTGGTCCTTCGTGTCCCGCCGGTTTAGACTGGGAAAAGGTTGTGTTCCGGATCGGCACGCTGAGCCCAGTGGAGCGGGAAAAGTCTGGAGCAGGGAGACCGTAGGGAGAGGAGAAGGAATAGACCACCACACGTCTGTCTAGGTTTACTGTTTACCCATGTCTGTATGTCTGTCTGACTGTCTGTATGTCTGTCTGTGTGTCTGTCTTTATTGTTTAACAATGTCTGTCTGTCTGTCTGCCTGTCTGTCTGTCGGTCTGTCCTGTGGAGACTAGGCCATACTCACTATCTGTTATTATCTAGTATAAATATCCAAAGCTTTTGTTGTCACACAGCGCTCTGTCAAATTAATAGAACGGTTTGCCACTTTCTTAAATGTCACAGAATATCAATCCCTACTTTTCCTCAGTTCCCTTTTTAATGCATTTTCTCTCTTATCAAACCGACCTCATGCAGTGTTCAACCATATAATTAAATATGTTTGTGTTCAACATCCTGTTCCATTCTCTGTTTGTAATGGATGTCTAGTCATCATAACAACCTTGTCTGTTTGGTTGCCCCCCGCTACTGGAGATGTCCAGCACTCCACCTCCTCCACCCCAGGCCCTTGGTGAGGAAGCCCAAAGAAAGGCTGTGTTTCTGGGCAGTGCAAGGCCTCACTTCCCCCTCTCTTCCTGCACCATATTATCCATCCTCCAGGCCCCATAATTTTCTTTCTCACGTTTATTTAACCAGATAAGTCAATTGAGAACCAATTCTCATTTACAATAACGACCTGGCCAATAGCCATAACATTGCAACAGTGAACAGGACAACACGCAATACCACAAAAATAGAAAAATACACACTACACAGAGGAAATGTACAAATTCATCAAATATACAACAATAAGAAATTCACAGTGGGTTCGAGCAGAAAAGTCCAAGGCAACACAGCAGACTTAATGATCAGCAGGTACATTGATCAGACAGCAGCTCAGTTAATATGTTTTTGAAGGAGTGTGGTGGGATGAATGTGTCAAGTTTGAGGGTGTTATGGCCCCTAAGAAGACCCAGATTACCCCAGAGTGGCTTATTACCCCTGATAGAGGTATAAAGGGATAGTGGAGGAGAGAGGTGCTGGGCGGTGGGAGATAGAGGCTGATAAAGGGGGGAACGGAGTAAAGGAAAGAGAGGGAGGCAAATGGATGAGGAAGGGTGAACACAAAAGCCAAATTGAGAGGTGGTGAGAGAGAGAGAGAGAGAGAGAGAGAGAGAGAGAGAGAGAGAGAGAGAGAGAGAGAGAGAGAGAGAGAGAGAGAGAGAGAGAGAGAGAGAGAGAGAGAGAGAGAGAGAGAGAGAGAGAGAGAGAGAGAGAGAGAGAGAGAGAGAGAGAGAGAGAGAGAGAGAGAGAGAGAGAGAGAGAGAGAGAGAGAGAGAGAGATTCATTTCCTCAGTGAATGTACTGAGCAAATGTCAAATTGGCTTTTTACCAAATTACCGTAACACAGACCACGTATTCACCCTGCACACCCTAATTGACAAACAAACAAACAAAGGAAAAGTCTTCTCATGCTTTGTTGATTTCAAAAAAGCTTTTGACTCAATTTGGCATGAGGGTCTGCTATACAAATTGATGGAAAGTGGGGTTGGGGGAAAACATACAACATTATAAAATCCATGTACACAAACAACAAGTGTGCTGTTAAAATTAGCAAAACACACACACACTTCTTTCCACAGGGCCGTGGGGTGAGACAGGGATGCAGTTTAAGCCCCACCCTCTTCAACATATATATCAACGAATTTGCGAGGGCACTAGAACAGTCTGCAGCACCCGGCTTCACCCTACTAGAATCTGAAGTCAAATGTCTACTGTTTGCTGATGATCTGGTGCTTCAGTCACCAACCAAGGAGGGCCAACAGCAGTACCTAGATCTTCTGCACAGATTCTGTCAGACCTGGGCCCTGACAGTAAATCTCAGTAAGACAAAAATAATGGTGTTCCAAAAAAGGTCCAGTTGCCAGAACCACAAATATAAATTCCATCTAGACACCGTTGCCCTAGAGCACACAAAAAACGATACATACCTTGGCCTAAACATCAGCGCCACAGGTAACTTCCACAAAGCTGTGAACGATCTAAGAGACAAGGCAAGAAGGGCCTTACAGTGGGGAAAAAAAGTATTTAGTCAGCCACCAATTGTGCAAGTTCTCCCACTTAAAAAGATGAGAGAGGCCTGTAATTTTCATCATAGGTACACGTCAACTATGACAGACAAAATGAGAAAAAGAAATCCAGAAAATCACATTGTAGGATTTTTAATGAATTTATTTACAAATTATGGTGGAAAATAAGTATTTGGTCAATAACAAAAGTTTCTCAATACTTTGTTATATACCCTTTGTTGGCAATGACACAGGTCAAACGTTTTCTGTACGTCTTCACAAGGTTTTCACACACTGTTGCTGGTATTTTGGCCCATTCCTCCATGCAGATCTCCTCTAGAGCAGTGATGTTTTGGGGCTGTCGCTGGGCAACACAGACTTTCAACTTCCTCCAGATTTTCTATGGGGTTGAGATCTGGAGACTGGCTAGGCCACTCCAGGACCTTGAAATGCTTCTTACGAAGCCACTCCTTCGTTGCCCGGGCGGTGTGTTTGGGATCATTGTCATGCTGAAAGACCCAGCCACGTTTCATCTTCAATGCCCTTGCTGATGGAAGGAGGTTTACACTCAAAATCTCACGATACATGGCCCCATTCATTCTTTCCTTTACACGGATCAGTCGTCCTTGTCCCTTTGCAGAAAAACAGCCCCAAAGCATGATGTTTCCACCCCCATGCTTCACAGTAGGTATGGTGTTCTTTGGATGCAACTCAGCATTCTTTGTCCTCCAAACACGACGAGTTGAGTTTTTACCAAAAGGTTCTATTTTGGTTTCATCTGACCATATGACATTCTCCCAATCCTCTTCTGGATCATCCAAATGCACTCTAGCAAACTTCAGACGGACCTGGACATGTACTGGCTTAAGCAGGGGGACACGTCTGGCACTGCAGGATTTGAGTCCCTGGCGGCGTAGTGTGTTACTGATGGTAGGCTTTGTTACTTTGGTCCCAGCTCTCTGCAGGTCATTCACTAGGTCCCCCTGTGTGGTTCTGGGATTTTTGCTCACCTTTCTTGTGATCATTTTGACCCCACGGGGTGAGATCTTTTTGCGTGGAGCCCCAGATCGAGGGAGATTATCAGTGGTCTTGTATGTCTTCCATTTCCTAATAATTGCTCCCACAGTTGATTTCTTCAAACCAAGCTGCTTACCTATTGCAGATTTAGTCTTCCCAGCCTGGTGCAGGTCTACAATTTTGTTTCTGATGTCCTTTGACAGCTCTTTGGTCTTGGCCATAGTGGAATTTGGAGTGTGACTGTTTGAGGTTGTGGACAGGTGTCTTTTATACTGATAACAAGTTCAAACAGGTGCCATTAATACAGGTAACGAGTGGAGGACAGAGGAGCCTCTTAAAGAAGAAGTTACAGGTCTGTGAGAGCCAGAAATCTTGCTTGTTTGTAGGTGACCAAATACTTATTTTCCACCATAATTTGCAAATAAATTCATTACAAATCCTACAATGTGATTTTCTGGATTTTTTATTTCTCAATTTTTCTGTCATAGTTGACGTGTACCTATGATGAAAATTACAGGCCTCTCTCATGTTTTTAAGTGGGAAAACTTGCACAATTGGTGGCTGACTAAATACTTTTCCCCCCCACTGTATATGCCATCAAAAGGAACATAAAATTCGACATACCAATTATGATCTGGCAAAAAATGCTTGAATCAGTTATAGAACCCATTGCCCTTTATGGTTGTGAGGTCTGGGGTCCGCTCACCAACCAAGAATTCACAAAATGGGACAAACACCAAATTGAGAGCCGTTTAAAAAAAGAGCCGTTAAATTCTATAACCACTTAAAAGGAAGCGATTCCCAAACCTTCCATAACAAAGCCATCACCTACAGAGAGATGAACATGGAGAAGAGTCCCCTAAGTAAGCTGGTCCTGGGGCTCTGTTCACAAACACAAACAGACCCCACAGAGCTCCAGGACAACAACAACAGCACAATTAGACCCAACCAAATCATGAGAAAACAAAAAGATAATTACTTGACACATTGGAAAGAATTAACAAAAAAACTGAGCAAACTAGAATGCTATTTGGCCCTAAACATAGAGTACACAGTGGCAGAATACCTGACCACTGTGACTGACCCAAATTTAAGGAAAGCTTTGACTATGTACAGACTCAGTGAGCATAGCCTTGCTATTGAGAAAGGCCGCCGTAGGCAGACCTGGCTCTCAAGAGAAGACCGGCTATGTGCACACTACCCACAAAATGAGGTGGAAACTGAGCTGCACTTCCTAACCTCCTGCCAAATGTATGACCATATTAGAGACACATATTTCCCTCAGATTACAGAGATCCACAAAGAATTCGAAAACAAACCCAATTTTGATAAACTCCCTTATCTACTGGGTGAAAAACCACAGTGTGCCATCACAGCAGCAATATTTGTGACCTGTTGCTACAAGAAAAGGGCAACCAGTGAAGAACTAACACCATTGTAAATACAACCCATATTTATGTTTATTTATTTTCCCATTTGTACTTTAACTATTTGCACATTGTTACAACACTGTATATATACATAATATGACATTTGATATGTCTTTATTCTCTTGGAACTTCTGAGTGTAATGTTTATTGTTAATATTTATTGTTTATCTCACTTTTGTTTACTATCTACTTCACTTGCTTTGGCAATGTTAACATATGTTTCCCATGCCAATGAAGCCCTTAGAGAGAGAGAGAGATAGAGAGAGAGAGAGAGAGAGAGAGAGAGAGAGAGAGAGAGAGAGAGAGAGAGAGAGAGAGAGAGAGAGAGAGAGAGAGAGAGAGAGAGAGAGAGAGAGAGAGAGAGAGAGAGAGAGAGAGAGAGAGAGAGAGAGAGAGAGAGAGAGAGATAAATATTATTTGAAAACTTTTGTGAGTGTAATGTTTCGCTTGTTTATTTCCCTGTTGTTTATCTATTCTATTTGCTTTGTCAATGTAAACATATGTTTCCCATGCCAATAAAACCCTTTGAATTGAAACATTGAATTTAGAGAGATGGAGAGAGATGGAGAGGGGGGGCTTTAACGGCTCATTTCACTGGCAATTAGGCAAGATGACAGGGTTTCTCTGTCAGTGGACCCTGTGAATACACACACACACACAGCTCTGTTTGTGACTCTCTTTAATTGAACCACACGGTCACGCTCGTCATCTTTGATTGGCAGACAGATCTGGTTAGCCTGGGTACCAGTCTTTTTAGCTAACATTCCACTCCTTGTAGCCTACTCTGTGTCATATGCCAAAGATGCTAGTGCTCAACCTCCCACCACTTTGCTTCACTGTTCCTCCACTCAAAAGACAACTTTCTTCTCCTCCAGACTAGCACACGGCGCAGCCTCTTAGAGCGCTAGAGGCAACTTGCCGGTGACTTTCAATGTTATTCATGTATTAATTTATTAGCTCATGGCAGACGTGAAACAGGGCTGTAATATGCAGATGCCGGTTTGTTTCTCGATGGGAATTTTCCACTCCACTGCCCCTGTAGCTGCCACTAATAATAAAGTGAGGCAAGATGGAGAGAAAAGGAGGGAGGGAGGGAGGGGATGATTGTCAGGATGCCTCCTGAACCACCACACCTATGCACACACACAGAGAGAGTTCATCTCTCGGATAGACAGTGACCAGGTACGATCGTCCTGGCAGAGGTGACCTTGACCTTGTCACAAAGACTAGGAGTCTAGCTCTCCTCTCCTCTCCTCTCCTCTCCTCTCCTCTCCTCTCCTCTCCTCTCTTCTCTTCTCTTCTCTTCTCTTCTCTTCTCTTCTCTTCTCTTCTCTTCTCTTCTCTTCTCTTCTCTTCTCTTCTCTTCTCTTCTCTTCTCTTCTCTTCTCTTCTCTTCTCTTCTCTTCTCTCTTCTCTTCTCTTCTCTTCTCTTCTCTTCTCTTCTCTTCTCTTCTCTTCTCTTCTCTTCTCTTCTCTTCTCTTCTCTTCTCTTCTCTTCTCTTCTCTTCTCTTCTCTTCTCTTCTCTTCTCTTCTCTTCTCTTCTCTTCTCTTCTCTTCTCTTCTCCTCTCTTCTCTGTTATTGATAGGACACAGGGGGCTGGAGGGCAGAACTACCTAGTCCAGGAGATAGGAAAAAGGGCTATTAGCAAAACCAATGGCAGTGAGTTGTGACTGAAAAGGATGGGATAGTGTAAATGGTTGGAGTCTATGAACGTGAACCAGTGTTGTTGTGGTTGAAGTTGATGTTAGTGTTGACACTGTGGTCATGTCCCTGTCCGTCAGGAGGTCACACAGTAATGGAGTCACCATTAATAGCAGTGACGTCCTGTGAGATGTGAAGGACACAGCAGTAGAGAAACACCTTCACTCATCATAGAACCCTGTTGTGTCTCCCTGGCCACAGGAGGCTGGTGAGGGGGAGACAGCACATATTAATGAATGGAATTCAATAAATGGAACGGTATCAAACACATGATGTTGTTCCATCAATTACTAGTCATTAGGAGCCCGTCCTCCGATTCAAAGTGACACCAGCCACCACTTCCTGCCTCCATCTTCCTCTTCCTCCCCAGTGCATTTATATGAGATATAACCCCCTACTGACTGACACACACACACACACACACACACACACACACACACTGGCTGTCAGGATAGAGAAACACAACAGTCCCATAGGACTTGTTAGTTCATAGGGAATTGAATATTGTCAAACCTATACAATCGCATCATATACTCCACAGAATAGTCTGCCGTGGAAAAGAAAGGGGGCGTTATAGACATTAAAGAGATATATAATGACAAAGATAAAAGTCCTACTGTAACAAGCTGTCCCCTTCCTCTAGTACAGTAACTAAAGCTTACAGTGGATTCTATTCTGTTCTATTTTAATTTAAACACACACAATCCTAACGCAAATCTTAACACTGTATCTGGTTTCTTTTTTGCATCCCTACAACAACAAACACAAGTTATACACACAGACGCACCACACACACACACACACACACACACACACACACACACACACACACACACACACACACATACACATACACACACGAACACTCACACACCAACATTCACATACCACACACATCCTATTGTCCTCACACAGTACAGTGCACATCAAGGCATTGTGTCCTCAACCACAGAAACACATGGATTGCATCCCAAATGACACCCTATTTCCTATTTAGTGCACTACTACTTTTCAAAAGTAGTGCACTATATAGGGAATAGGGTGCCATTTGCGGCTCAGCCATGGTTCGCTGGGACCCAAGGCATCCCATGCACCCAGGCCTGAGTCCAAACTCTGAGCGTTTCCAATCAGCCAAGGCTGACTCTGTAGCGTATAATTGGGTTTTAATCAGCTTTCTCATTCAGGCGAGTGCTAAAGATTAGGGCAGCTCGGGCTCCGCTCAAAATAAGCATTCATAAAGGCGTGTGAATGCCTCTGACCCGTCGCAGTGAATCATACAGACCCACAGACATGAGACTGCATGCTCTTCCTCAACCTCTTCCTCTCTTCATCGCTCCATTTTCTCTCACACGCCATCCTTCCTGTTTCTCTCTCTCCTCTTTCCCCCCCTCCATCTCTCACTTTTCTTTGCTCTCTCTCTTCCTCTCTCTCTTTCTCTCTATCTTTCGCTCATGGGGATCCACACAAGTCAGGCAGGGGAGGAAAAGGGCCCTTCTTATCAAAAAGGGCCCATGCCACCCCTACACAAAGATACACATACGTACAGCTAGATGAAACAAGCTTATTGGTACAGCACACAAAATTACCTTCCTCCCTCCTCATCGTATTTCGCAGGGAGGCTGGATTTAGATAATCCAATATGGCCTGTTTAAGTGGGTTCCTTATTAAAAAGGCTGGTTGGTTTTGAGAGCGGAGCGTTTAGATGAGTTTGTCTTTCCTAATCCTTTCTGTTGCTGCCTCTCTCTGGGGTGAGCCATACTCTTTATGTCTTTAATGAAGTGCAGTGAGATGAAAGCCTTTTTAATGGGATTTAGTTAGAACTGGGACAGCTTCCAGAGAGAAGGAGAGGGAAAAAATATCTTACCATCATCATAGACAGCATCATCATCATCATAGTTAACGTCAAAATCATCATATCATCGTGTGTATGTATGTTTCTGTGTGTGTGTACAGTATGTGTGTTTGTGTGTGTGTACAGTATGTGTGTGGATGTGTTTGTGTGTGTGTGTGTGTGTGTGTGTGTGTGTGTACAGTATGTGTGTGTACAGTATGTGTGTGTTTGTGTGTGCTGGTTATGGTTGTTGTTTTCACACCAAAGTAAAATAACCTTTTAATGAGGGAATACTGCAGATAGACAGTAAGAGTATTGCCGTTAAGCCATAGCCCAGTGTGGTGGCTAGTAGCCCCAGTGTGGTGGCTAGTAGCCCCAGTGTGGTGGCTAGTAGCCCCAGTGTGGTGGCTAGTAGCCCCAGTGTGGATATCCAGAGTGGTGTCAAGTGCCACCAGACAGACAGTGATCTATCTCTCTCTGTGTGTCTGCTCTGCTGTGATCTGGTGAGTCCTGCTCCTTATGACCTGGCAGCCATATTGGTCTGCTTATTGTTCTGTCAACAGCATCTGTTGGGCCTGATAAAGGGCTTAGACCAGCCCCCCATAGGCCCACTGGAGTTAGGTTGGATTAGGACGGTGTGTGTGGTAATTATAACCCACAGCCCATTCACTCTACCCTATCAGAGCACCAGCCACAGTGTGAGATCAGGGGACCAGTTCATAACCATATCTACAGTACACTCAGCTTGACTGCCCTGTTTTCTGTTGCCCCTTTTTCCTTCATTCTGTCATTCTGGAACTTTCTATCTTAGCTATTTTATGTTGTCGTCTTTTCATTCATTGTTGTTGATTTCCATTGGCTCCATAGTATGGATTTGACTGTGTGTATTCAGACATGGTCATAAGTATTCAGTTCAAGGTCATGTCGACGTCTAACTTCTATTTCTCATTAATATTATATCTTGTTTCTTTTCTTTCATATATGAAAGAGGGGGAAATGAGTCACACACACACAGACACACACATACACACACACATATCCATAATCACCTTGGCAAGGTGGGATATGGGGTTAAACAGCGCTTGTATATTCCCGATCCATCCGCCCAGCGGGAATCTCACAGGAGCATGGCAAAACGTTCCCAAGCCTCATCCACTTCCCCCTAGATCCCGTTTCCCCTCCTGACTTCCCAAGAGAAAAGACCTTTGGAAGCAACCATGCTCCTGTGACATTCCTCAATCTCCTGACCCTCGGATCAGTTTGGCTCCACTGTGTGTGTGTGATATGTGTTGGTATAGCGAGGCTAGACATTAGGAGATGACCCTCAATCAATCACTGCATCATACATTTAACACACAGCAGTCAGACTACAGTCAGTACAGTATAAGAGGGGAGAGTTGGGGAGAACAGTACATTAAACAGAATCAGGAGGAAGATACTTAAGATCCCCTATTCCCTCCCCATGCTCTCCTTATATAACCACAACTGGAAGGTCCACTAGCTGTTAAAATGACAAAATTATTGTCTCCAAAAAGGCTCCCTCTTCCCCCCTCCCTTCCTTCTCAATCACTCCCTCTTTCTGCTGATCCGACATGTGCATCCCCATGAAGTTATTTCAAAGGAAAATCTTATTTCCTATTTCCTATTTCTCTCCCCATCATCAGGGCTGTCAGTGCTAAGCTGTTAAAATGGCTAACAGTGTGCCTGTCTGTCCTCATGCAGTGCAGCAGTGCTGTGATTGGAGGAGCAGAAAATGTAGCAGATGTGACTGGGTACAGTACGCTGAGGAACTAGCTGGAGGATAGAAGTGAGCTTCTAGTGCTTAATCTCTTCTCCACCCCCCTCCTCTCAATCCCAGCCAGGTCTGAACAACAGGCCTCAACATACACACATACTGTAGGGACACATACACGTTCGCACATACACACATGCATGATGCATACAGTATACACATACACATCAATACAAACACACACAAACACACTGTATGCACACATAAAACCCCTTACACACACACACTGAGAAAAACATATGTAAGCTTTATGGACTGAAACGGGTAATACATACAAGAAAATAAACTTTTTCCCAAACACACAGTGTCTAAACTCTGGTGTCCAAACACCCAGCGCGCCCTAGACCTTCTGTCTGAGGACCAACTAGGATCACCCAGCCACATAATAATACACACAGGCACAAACGACCTGAGAACACAGCAGGAAAGGGTGGCCACAGCACTCAAGTGAGTGATAGAAAAAGCTTCTTCTACTTTCCCTAATGCACAAGTGGTTATCTCAACCCTGCTACCACGAAAAGACTTCCACCCTGCTACCATACAGCAGGTAAACGCAAGAATTTCCCGTGACTGTGCATCAAAACCAAATGTCTACCTGGCCCACCACTCCACCCTGGACGTGAACAGCCTTTACGACCAGGTCCACCTATACAAGGCAGCAGTGCCCACCTTCGCCCGGACCCTAAAGGATATCTCCTTCAACCGCAGACCCAACACCTCACACAGGAGCAACAGATCAACAGACCTACACATAGAGGACCCCCGCCGAGAGGACCTACATCCAGACCACAGAACCACCATCCACACCCCCACCCCCACCAATTAACACTCCCCCCCCAAGTCAACCACACCCACACCCCATTTAGGCCCCCTCAGATCAGACCTATGCCCCTCCTACCCACCCAATGCCCCCACTCCCACAAAGAGGGCCTCTACATGAAAGTCACACATACGCCCAGGCCGTGAGCAGGCAAACAGGCCCAACCCCCACTCTTAAACTAGCCCAAGCCAATGGCATGTACCAGATGCTCAGCAGGCTCTGCTCACAATTACTGGCCTGAGGCCAAACCACACGACCAACAACATTAGACACTTTATGGAACACAAAGCCTTCACTATTTCATCCTGGAATATCCAAGGCCTGAGGTAATCTGCCTTTGGCATAAAGAGCAGGACTTCACCAAAGAAATCGGAAATACAGACATTGTCATCCTACAAGAAACATGGTATAGAGGAGACGGACCCACTGGTTGCCCTCTAGGTTACAGAGAGCTGGTAGTCCCATCCACCAAACTACCAGATGTGAAACAGGGAAGGGACTCAGGGGGTATGCTAATTTGGTATAGAGCAGACCTAACTCACTCTATTAAATTAATCAAAACAGGAACATTTTACATTTGGCTAGAAATTCAAAAGGAAATTATCTCAACAGAGAAACATTTCCTCCTGTGTGCTACCTATATCCCCCCACTAGAATCCCCATACTTTAATGAAGACAGCTTCTCCATCCTGGAGGGGGAAATCAATCATTTCCAGACCCAGGGACATGTACTAGTCTGTGGCGACCTAAATGCCAGAACTGGACAAAAACCTGACACCCTCAGCACACAGGGGGACAAACACCTACCTGGAGGTGACAGCATTCCCTCCCCCATATGCCCCCCCCCCCTAGGCACAACTACGACAACATAACCAACAAAACGGGTCACAACTCCTGCAGCTCTGTCGCACACTGGGTATGTACATAGTCAATGGTAGGCTTTGAGGGGACTCCTATGGTAGGTACACCTATAGCTCATCTCTTGGCAGTAGTACTGTAGACTACTTTATCACTGACCTCAACCCAGAGTCTCTCAGAGCGTTCAGTCAGCCCACTGACACCCCTATCGGACCACAGCTAAATCATGAGGCATCAAAGCCAAAGGAACTGAATAATTTAAGAATGCTATAGATGGAAGGAACGTAGTGTCGAAACCTACCAAAAAACAATTAGGCAACAACAAATTCAATCCATTTTAGACAACTTCCTTGACAAAATGTTCCACTGTAATAGTGAAGGTGTAAACTTGGCAGTAGAAAACCTAAACAGTATATTTGACCTCTCAGCTTCCCTATCAAATCTAAAAATCTCTAACAGAAAACCGAAGAAAAGTAACAACAGTGACAAATGGTTTGATGAAGAATGCAAAAACCTAAGAAAGAAATTGAGAAACCTATTCAACCAAAAACATAGAGACCCAGAAAACCTGAGCCTACGCCTCCACTATGGTGAATCACTAAAACAATACAGAAATACACTACAGAAAAAGAAGGAACAGCATGTCAGAAATCAGCTCAATGTAATTGACGAATCCATAGACTAACCACTTCTGGGAAAATTGGAAAACACTAAACAAACAACAACACGAAGAGCTATCTATCCAAAACAGAGATGTATGGGTAAACCACTTCTACAATCTTTTTGGCCCTATAACAAAGAACAAACAGCAAAAAATATATACATGATCAAATGCAAATCTTAGAATCAACTATTAGAGACTACCAGAACCCACTGGATTCTCCAATTACATTGAATGAACTACAGGACAAAATGCAAACCCTTCAACCCAAAAAGGCCTGTGGTATTGATGGTATCCTCAATGAAATGATAAAATATACAGAACACAAATTCCAATTGGCTATACTTAAACTCTTTAACATCATCCTTAGCTCTGGCATCTTCCCCAATATTTGGAACCAAGGACTGATCACCCCAATCCACAAAAGTGGAGACAAATTTGACCCCAATAACTACCGTGGGATATGCGTCAACAGCAGCCTTGGGAAAATCCTCTGCATTATCATTAACAGCAGACTAGTTCATTTCCTCAGTGAAAACAATGTACTGAGCAAATGTCAAATTGCCGTTTTACCAAATTACCGTACGACAGACCACGTATTCACCCTGCACACCCTAATTGACAAACAAACAAACCAAAACAAAGGCAAAGTCTTCTTATGCTTTGTTGATTTCAAAAAAGCTTTTGACTCAATTTGGCATGAGGGTCTGCTATACAAACTGATGGAAAGTGGGGTTGGGGGAAAAACATACGACATTATAAAATCCATGTACACAAACAACAAGTGTGCGGTTAAAATTGGCAAAAAACACACATATTTCTTTCCACAGGGCCGTGGGGTGAGACAGGGATGCAGTTTAAGCCCCACCCTCTTCAACATATATATCAACGAATTGGCGTGGGTACTAGAACAGTTTGCAGCACCCGGCCTCACCCTACTAGAATCTGAAGTCAAATGTCTACTGTTTGCTGATGATCTGGTGCTTCTGTCACCAACCAAGGAGGGCCTACAGCAGCACCTAGATCTTCTGTACAGATTCTGTCAGACCTGGGCCCTGACAGTCAATCTCAGTAAGACAAAAATAATGGTGTTCCAAAACAGGTCCAGTTGCCAGGACCACAAATACAAATTCCATCTAGACACCGTTGCCCTAGAGCACACAAAAAACTATACATACCTCGGCCTAAACATCAGCGCCACAGGTAACTTCCACAAAGCTGTGAACGATCTGAGAGACAAGGCAAGAAGGGCCTTATATGCCATCAAAAGGAACATAAAATTCAACATACCAATTAGGATCTGGCTAAAAATACTTGAATCAGTTATAGAACACATTGCCCTTTATGGTTGTGAGGTCTGGGGTCCGCTCACCAACCAAGAATTCACAAAATGGGACAAACACCAAATTGAGACTCTGCATGCAGAATTCTGCAAATATATCCTCTGTGTACAACGAAAAACACCAAATAATACGTGCAGAGCAGAATTAGGCTGTGACTGACCCAAACTTAAGGAAAGCTTTGACTATGTACAGACTCAGTGAGCATAGCCTTGCTATTGAGAAAGGCCGCCGTAGGTAGACCTGGCTCTCAAGAGAAGACAGGCTATGTGCACACTGCCCACAAAATGAGGTGGAAACTGAGCTGCACTTCCCAACCTCCTGCCAAATGTATGACCATATTAGAGACACATATTTCCCTCAGATTACAGAGATCAACAAAGAATTCGAAAACAAACCCAATTTTGATAAACTCCCTTATGTACTGGGTGAAAAACCACAGTGTGCCATCACAGCAGCAAGATTTGTGACCTGTTGCTACAAGAAAAGGGCAACCAGTGAAGAACTAACACCATTGTAAATACAACCCATATTTATGTTTATTTATTTTCCCATTTGTACTTTAACTATTTGCACATTGTTACAACACTGTATATATACATAATATGACATTTGATATGTCTTTATTCTTTTGGAACTTCTGAGTGCAATGTTTACTGTTAATATTTATTGTTTATCTCACTTTTGTTTACTATCTACTTCACTTGCTTTGGCAATGTTAACATATGTTTCCCATGCCAATGAAGCCCTTAGAGAGAGAGAGAGATAGAGAGAGAGAGAGAGAGAGAGAGAGAGAGAGAGAGAGAGAGAGAGAGAGAGAGAGAGAGAGAGAGAGAGAGAGAGAGAGAGAGAGAGAGAGAGAGAGAGAAAAAATATATACAAATGCACAGAGAGAGAAGCACACTGGTGTGTCATTTGACCTGATTTCATTTGATTTAACAGGAGAGGAAGCGTGTTCTTTCGCTGATCAAGGGTGCTTGACATTGAAGAGCCCCAGCTTTCTCCAGTCAAGGGGAAGAGAGTGTTGAGAGGGCAGAGCAGAGCAGAGCATTCAAGCACACACAGTTTGGTAACTTTAACAAAAATATGCTGTTTCCCTCCCTCCCTCCCTCCGTCCGTCTGTAGTCTGTCTCTCTTTCTCTCCCTCAACAATCGTCCTCTTACTGTCTATTTTCTCTCAATCACACTGATTGTCTGTTTGTCACTCCATCCCCTCCCTTTTCCCCAAACTGTCTGTCTGGCATTCTCTCTCTTGGTTCTCCTTCTTTTGTGAAATCTCTCTTCTCATCATCATCCTTTCTCTGTCAAATGTGTTTTATTCCCTCTCTTCTCCCCTTGTCCTGACACTGGCCCTATCCTTTTAACAGACGTTTTATGATATAACCTCATCTGTCTCTCTGCTAAGAATCAAACCTCCAGTCTAGGTTAGTCCAAGTCTCCACGCACGCACGCGCGCACGCACACACACACACACACACACACACACACACACACACACACACACACACACACACACACACACACACACACACACACACACACACACACACACACACACACACACACACACACACACACACACACACATACAGATGGTGTGCAGGTGTGAGATGTGACATAGCCCAGGCTACAGGCTATATAACTGCAGCAACATTCCACTCTCTCTGTCCCTCTCTCTGTCCCATTCTATATCTCTCTCTCCTTCTCCCTCTCCATATCTCTCTCTCTCCTTCTCCTTCTCCATATCTCTCTCTCCTTCTCCTTCTCAATATCTCTCTCTCCTTCTCCTTCTCCATATATCTCTCTCTCCTTCTCCTTCTCCATATCTCTCTCTCTCCTTCTCCTTCTCCTTCTCCATATCTCTCTCCTTCTCCTTCTCCATATCTCTCTCTCCTTCTCCATATCTCTCTCTATATCTCTCTCTCCTTCTCCTTCTCCATATCTCTCTCTCTTTCTCCTCCTTCTCCATATCTCTCTCTCCTTCTCCTTCTCCATATCTCTCTCCTTCTCCTTCTCCATATCTCTCTCTCCTTCTCCTACTCCATATATCTCTCTCTCCTTCTCCTTCTCCATATCTCTCTCTCTCCTTCTCCTTCTCCATATCTCTCTCCTTCTCCTTCTCCATATCTCTCTCTCCTTCTCCATATATCTCTCTCTATATCTCTCTCTCCTTCTCCTTCTCAATATCTCTCTCTCTTTCTCCTCCTTCTCCATATCTCTCTCTCCTTCTCCTTCTCCATATCTCTCTCCTTCTCCTTCTCCATATCTCTCCTCTCCTTCTCCATATCTCTCTCTCTCCTTCTCCTTCTCCATATCTCTCTATCTCCTTCTCCTTCTCCATATCTTTCCTTCTCAATATCTCTCTCTCTTTCTCCTTCTCCCTCGCTATATCTCTCTCTCCTTCTCCATATCTCTCTCCTTCTCCTTCTCCATATCTCTCTCTCCTTCTCCATATCGCTCTCTCTCCTTCTCCTTCTCCATATCTCTCTCTCCTTCTCCTTCTCCATATCTTTCCTTCTCAATATCTCTCTCTCTTTCTCCTTCTCCCTCTCTATATCTCTCTCTCCTTCTCCTTCTCCATATCTCTCTCTCTTTCTCCTTCTCCTTCTCCTTCTCCATATCTCTCTCTACTTCTCCATATCTCTCTCTCCTTCTCCTTCTCCATATCTCTCTCCTTCTCCATATCTCTCTCTCCTTCTCCATATCTCTCTCTCTTTCTCCTTCTCCCTCTCTATATCTCTCTCTCCTTCTCCCTCTCTATATATCTCTCTCCTTCTCCTTCTCCATATCTCTCTCTCCTTCTCCCTCTCTATATCTCTCTCTTTCTCCTTCTCCATATCTCTCTCTCCTTCTCCCTCTCTATATCTCTCTATTTCTCCTTCTCCATATCTCTCTCTCCTTCTCCCTCTCTATATCTCTCTCTTTCTCCTTCTCCATATCTCTCTCTCCTTCTCCCTCTCTATATCTCTCTCTTTCTCCTTCTCCATATCTATCTCTCCTTCTCCCTCTCTATATCTCTCTCTTTCTCCCTCTCCATATCTCTCTCCCCTTCTCCCTCTCTATATCTCTCTCTTTCTCCTTCTCTATATCTCTCTCACTATCTCTGTTCCTTTCTCTGTTTCCACATCTCTTTACCAGCAGAGCCTATAGGGAGTGATAAGTGAGACGTAGTCACACTGTGTTACCTATGATGAGAGTGACTGAGGACTATTTGAAGGTCATTGCTTTGCTTCTTAATGTATATTTAGTTAGTATGTGCATGCCTTGCTATACAATTACCAGAACCTCCTACTACAGACACACAGGAACATACAGACAGACAGAGATAGAGACAGACAGGTGGATAGATAGAGAGGATCTTTATTCAAATATATTACTCATGCATACAGATACGGACACACTCTCATGCATGCACACACACACGGGTTGTTTATGCATTGGTGCTCACGCTGTTGTGTGTGTGTGTGTGTGTGTTTGGGCCAGGCAGATTGCCCCCAAGTCAGAGGGGAGGGTGCTGTCTCAGCTCGTCAGCATTAGGCGTCCACGCCGCCCTGATCACCGCCGACAGTCAGCCACAGGAAATGATGCGCCATGAAGCCGCCCAAAGCACCCATGTGACCCGCTGTGGTCATGGTTGGGGGAGAGGGGAGCCAGTGAGGCAGTGTGCCCTCACGATTACAGAGGCGGAAACCATGGCCCTGCCTGGCACGGCAAAGACACACACACACACACTGACGCCCACACGGAAAGAGAGAGACAGAGACACAGAGAGACAGAGAGACAGAGAGACAGAGAGAACTGCTGATATATTTTCTCTGGCTGAGTGGCAGTGAAATGTATCCCAGCATGCCTGGCACCAGATCCCTGTAGCCTTGCCATTGTTCTCCTGTTCCACACTACTACCACTCTTAACAGAGCCACACACACACACAGCTCCAGACTAGTCTAGATACAGATTACAGTAGGCTGCATCTCCTGCTGGCGGCCCTCCTTCAGAGCTGGTGGTCAGAGGTGAGGGGTTAAAGGTTAGAGGTGAGGTCTGTTACAGGGCCTCCGTGGGAGGAGGTATGTGTGTGTGGTGGGTTTTTCCAGGGCTGACCTCACACTCTCTCACATTTATAGACCATTTTTTACAGATTTTCCAGGCTTACCTTCAGGTGTGTCAGAGACGGTCACATTTCCAGACCAGAGAGAAACTCCGATGTTTCCACTGGCTCCCTTCTCAATGCATACCTTCTGGTATACTCTACCTCTCTCTCCTTTCACTTTCGATATCCCTCACTCTCTTTCTCTCTTACCCTCTTCTCCGTTTATAGTTTTTTCTCGTTTTTTCCATCTTTCATCTGTCATTCCCACTCCTTTCTTTCTCTGTTCAGACACATGGTTCCATTAGTGTCATGCAGACCCGGGTTCAAATACTATTTGAAATCTTTCAAATACTTATAGCGTTTGCTGTAGCCTGCCTGGAGTGCAGATGGGCGGGGTTTACAGTTTTTAGACTATTATATCGGTCAATTAAGCGAGGGTAGCTCAATCAATCACAGATCAAGTATTTGAAATTACTTTGAATAGTATTTGAACTCAGGTGTGGTGTCATGCGGTCTGTGGGTCGGTGTAACCCTGCTACCAGTGGCTCTTGACAGGGAACACTTTGGCCTGTTGATATAAATCTGTTTTTACTGGCATGTTTTTCCACCCATAGTTAAGTGTGTGAGTGTGTTTGTGTGTGTGTGTATGTGTGTGTGTATGTGTGTGTGCTCTGTAGACACATATACTGCTATAACACTGAGAGATGTCCCTCTCTTCCTTTCCACAGGATTCCCCCATTCGTTTTACAGTAACGAGAACGCAACTCTACTTCCAAACACATATAAATCAACATTCTGATGGCACTTTAATGATTGCGCTTCTATTTGAGGCATAAATGAACTTAACAGATCTAAGGACGGGAACCAATGAAAATAGTTGTGTTTATTTTTACGTTTTAATGAGAGTGACTGAGGACTTGAAGGTCATTGCTTGGCTACATAATGTACATTTAGTTAGTATGTGCATGCCTTGCTATAGAATACCAAGAACCATATCTTCAAGCTCTACACCATCCTGCTGAACCAACTCTGCACGATTCATCTGCTAAACCACAGTTCAATAAAGTGAGTCTTTATTGATAATCATTCTAGGTTGAGAGGATGGTACTGTGAATGGTAATATTAGTAGAGATTCTCCCTTTGTCTCTCCTCCTTATCCATCTCATCCTCATGAAAGAGGAAGAGCAGTCTGTAGGATACCTCACGTGTCTGATCTGTGGCACTCTCCTTCACCCTACAGATGTAGGATCTTGATTTGAGCCAGTTTGCTACAGCAGGAAAATAGTCCTGCAGCAACAGGAAATGTGAATTATTATGTGGATTTTAATTAATGGACATTTTTAGTAGGGGTTGATACGTTTTTTGTTAGGGCAAATCAAGTCTGACATTTCAAAGTCTAAATTACAAACTTGAGAAGCCTTTTTAAACCTCGAATACACTACAAGTTTGCATTTCCTGCTGTGCAGGGAAATTCTCAGCAACAAAAGAGTGATCAAATTAAGATCCTACATCTGTACTTTCCTCCTCTTCTTCCTCATCCCTCCCCCTCCTCCTAATCTTTCTGAACCCAGCTCCAGGAATGAAACATGCACACAGATGTTTTATTTATGTTGGAGAATCCATCTCTCTCCCTCTCTCTCTCTTTGCTCCCTGTGTCTGTCTTTCTGTGTGTGTGACTGAGTGTGAAATAAATGCTAAACAGTACATCTAAGGAGTCCCCTCCCCTGTAGGGTGTAGGGTACAGGTGTCAGAGTACAGCATCGCCCCCCCCTCTCTTCCCCTCCCTCTTTCCTCCCTCATACTGTGATGACAGCTTCCTCTTTTCCCTCTCTCTGACTCTTCTAGACTGAGACTCATCCAAACGGGCCTCCTGACCTGCTACTCTGCTCCAGTCTCAGGAGCTTTACTGTTGTTTCCACTGGGAGTCACAACTGACTAGTATGCTCTTCTATCATTGTTGACATTCTTAGTAGCAGCTGTACTAGTTGTATTCGTTTTAGTGGTGGGATTTGTTCCAAAGCCACAATCATTGCTATTCCCATACAGTAATTACGATGATAATCAGTGGGCCTAAGGAACAGTAATCTGATAGCAGATGCTATTGTTGTGCTACTGGGCACCTGGTGCCTCCAACCCACTGGTAATCATAGGGCTCAGGTGCAGGAGATTTCTCCTCTTGGAAATGCTTCCTCTCCATCCCATTTGATCCCTTTCACAGCTCCATGGTGGCCTCAAGTTCACAATTTAACCCTCTGGTCACCTCCAAAACACATTTTTAGACACTTCCATCGGCATCCAATCAACCCTTAGCCACTTGCAAACTCCAGTTCCCTTGCCAGCACTTACCCCCGGCCTCTCTTCTCCCCTCTGTCAGCCTGCCCTAGAGCAACCTCCCTCCCTCCCTCTCTCCCAGACCCTCCCTCTCTCTGTCCGTCCATCAGTCAAACCAGTCAGTCCGTTCCGCTCTGATGGTGTTTTGTACTCTCCTATTCATTTGTTTGTTTGGCAAAGAGAGAGACACAGCTAGGCAGAGAGAGAGAGACAGAGAGAGGCGGCGAGAGAGAAAAAAAAAAGGGGGAGAGAGAGAGCTAGCCGCTGTTTTCATCTCCAGTGGCTGTCGGTCATTACCTGGGTGGTACACTCCACTGCAGGTTGGCAGAGCTTTTAGACTTGCCCCTAATTGACGCTGGTCGCTTGGAAGAGAGGAGGGGGAGGAGGTCATTCCCTGGCATATGGCAATGACTCTGTAAATTGGACATTTTTAAATATCATTATCTTTAAGTTGTCAAATGTGAGCATAAAACTTTACTGTATGACTGAGTGTCATGTAAGTTCTATGGTGCTATTTTGATGATGTATAGTACTTTTCATATCCACTGGGTTATGTCCAATGATATTCCAAATGAAAACAAATCTAGCACATACTTCACATATGTAACCAAAGAGAATACGAGGAACACACACACACCCATCAGTCCAGAGAAGTAAACAGTTTGTGGAAGTTTAAAACACACACACCAATCGAACCAGCACTATGATTTCTCCCTGCCCCCCCGCCTGGGGTTTATTGGACAGTAAAGGGGGACATTAAAAGACAGTCACGTATTGATCACCACTGTCTGCATGCTGGAGAGAGACAGAAGATGAACTCTACATAGAGAATAACTCAACAGACTGTGTTTGTGTGTGCCAGTTAACAGTATGTGTGTTTGTAGCAGTTTGGGCTGTTTGTGAATATGAACAGCTGTGCATATGTAGCTAATGGATATAAATGGATTTCACCCTTTAGAAGTTGCTGGATTTGACTAGGTCTTCATCAAAATACAACAGTGTGCTTACATTCTTCTCTCTGCTAGCTAGTTGTATTAGGCTGACACGGTATGAGGAAGCATGCACTAACAGGACTCCAGTCATTAGTCATGTAAAAGCTTGTTCAAGTGTCATAGAGAATTACTATCTATTTCAATGCATGTCAGAGCTCTCATCTCCCAGGTGACACATTTCTCAATATTCCAGACATCTTCCCCCTCCCGCCTCGTGTCTCCTGCCCTCCCTGTCACACAGTCCCACTGTGCCCCCCGCCTCCCCACCACCGCCACTTCTGCCCACTACACCACTCTGACTCTGACAGCATGCCATCATACAGATCCTGCATGTTAATTAATGCCTGCCCACCCGCGACTGTGCCCGCCTCTACCGCCCTCCTCCTCTTTCCTGGTCCCTTGTGTGCTGCTCTACCCCTACACACATGCACACACACATTCACTCACGCACACACACACACTCTGAGGCCAGTTATCAGCGGCCCAGCAGCAGAGTTGAGGGCTACAGAGGATGTAATTTCACTGGAGTGGAATGTGACAGCTTGACCTTCTCCTCTCTCCAGGGCCCCATGCTCATCACCATAGATACCTGGTACTGCTGGGCACCACGCTACACCCAGCAAATATACTTTATTATTATTAACACCACTACCATCACTACTAGACTTCCCCTCCCATATGAAACAATCATGGTTGAACTCATTTGCCCATCATAGTCATAAGGAGCCCAAACACGACTCCACCATGGTGACCTCTCTAACAGTCACCATTTTGCCCTGTGGAGTTTCAGTGTGCCTGGGTTAGACTAACTCAACTCTGTCCAGGGTGAGGCTTGTTGTAGATGTTGATGATGTTGCATCTAGTGTTTGGTCTTATACAATCTGACACCTGTTTCTGGGTGCTTGTGTAGAGTAGTGGATAGGCTTTGACTCATATTCTGGACTGAACAGAACTCCTCTGTGAAGACAATGATCTTACTAGCAGTCCTATTTTATAATGCTCTCTATATCATGCTGGAGGGCAATGGGCTGTGTCCTGGCTGGTGAATCTAAAGCTGAGAGCCATCCTCTCTCATTAGCCCTGGCTCTCTCATGCCTGTGTGGCCTATATGTTTGGCACAGTGGTTGGCAGGGCTAGTAGGCTGGTACAGCTGCCCTCCATACCCACAGTCTGCCATGAGAACTGGTTGCCCATGGCTACTGTGGTTTATACACTACACTCAAGGACACCTTGGCTTTTGGGCTGGAGCTAACCGTGCTCGTCCCTGGAACCTCTACTGAGCAGCTGAGGAACGGAGGACACTCTTCTCTAGCACCAGAGTCTGTGGGGGAAATGTACTTGATTCCAAACTCCTCCTGTGGATTCTGACGTTCTGTGTATCCCATATAGTCTCACTCCTATCAGCAGCACACTTCACCATCACCCTCTCTCAGTTCACACCAATAACATCCTCTTCTTTGTTTTATTTTTATCCCCAATTTTCGATCTTGTCTCATCGCTGCAACTCCCCAACGGGCTCAGGAGAGGTGAAGGGGGAGTCATGCGTCCTCCGAAACATGACCTGCCTAACCTCACTCCTTAACACCGCCAGCTTAACCCAGAAGCCAGCCGTACCAATGTGTCGGAGGAAACACTGTTCAACTGGTGACCGAAGTCAGCCTGCAGGCTCCCGGCCCGCCACAAGGAGTTGCTCTCCCCTAGCCCGGACGACGCTGGGCCAATTGTGCGCCGTCCTATGGGACTCCCGGCCACGGCCGGTTGTGGCACAGCCCTGGAATGAACCCGGGTCTGTAGTAACGCCTCTAGCACTGCGATGCAGTGCCTTAGAACGTTGCGCCACTCGGGAGGCCCAATAACATCCTCTTCAACTTACCGCCAGTCTGCCTGCCCGCCTCACACCACACAGAGAGAAAGAGGGAGGTAGAAACAGGACGAGGAATAGCAACAAGATATAGAGGTAGAGAGAGGAAAGTCAGAGATTAGATGGAGACAAAGATTGGGGGAGAGAGAGAGAGCAGAAAGAGGAAGGATGGAAGGAGGGAGGTGAGCAGAGAGAGGGAAAGATAGAGGGAAAGAGATCGAGCGATGTAATGGTGTAATTAAGTTCCTGATAGCACTTTGGGAGATGTGCTTTGGCCAGGCTCCAGTACAGCTTAGCACTGCACCAAGGCTCTTCAGCCAGCTCTCCTCTCCTGCCTTTATAGGAACACACACACACACGTATGAATTTAAACCTACTCACACCGCACAAACACACAGACACATGGCTTCTAGCTCACTCTGTCACACACTAACACACAAACTCGGTCCATGTAAATTTGAACACACACAGACACACTCAGCGCTGGCAGGCTCCACAACAGAGGAAAGACACAAAGGAGAGAGAGAAGTGACGGATGAATATGAACAACTGTCACTCAGATCAGGCACACTCACAGTGAAATTAGCAGCTGCAAAGACATACACATACACACATTACAAACACACACACACACACACGCACACACACTGGCATGCTCTTTTTTAAAATTAGCAAACATACACATTGCATATCTCTCACTCCTTCTAACACCTCACACAAATACCCACCCCTCCTACACACACACACACACCCTCTCTCTCACACACAACCTCTCTCTCACACACACCCTCTCTCTCACACACACCCTCTCTCTCACACACACACACAGAGCAGCCAGTTTCCCTCAAAGCTTATCTTTATTAGCTTCAAGTCCCCTGCTGCCTCCCCCTCTCTGTACTGTCTGTCTGATGTGGTCGTTTTATACTAGCTGCTACTGGCAGCAGAATCACTCCTCTCTTATCAGTGTGTGTGTGTGTGTGTGTGTGTGTGTGTGTGTGTGTGTGTGTGTGTGTGTGTGTGTGTGTGTGTGTGTGTGTGTGTGTGTGTGTCTGTGTGTATCCATCTCTTTCTTTCTTCTCTCTTTTTCACTCTCTCGCTATCTCTCTCTTTCTCGCGCTCCTACTCTCTCTCACTATCTTTCTCTTTCTCTCATGCTCTCTCTCCTCTCTCTGTATCTCTCTCTTTTTCTCTGTAACCAAGCAAGGCCTTGTCACTATGCTGCTGGGTGACAATACACAAATTCCATTAGGGTGACCTTTGTCCATCAATTTAAGTGTAAGGGTTCAACCCAGGTGTCCATGAAGTGTTGGACTACACAGGGGTGGAGTAGTCAACCTATCCCAAATAGTGCTCCCTTATTGTATTTTTCAGAGTTTAGCCACTCAATGGGATGTCTGGTGTGGCTGTAAATGTGTGATTGATACATAGCAAAAATCACCTTGAACTGGCTGTGTAATTGCCATCTCCTCCCTCCATCAGGGAGAGTGACATTACCCTTGCAGCCGTTTCACAAAGCCGTTATCACGGAACCGTTATCTAAGAGACAATATGCACTATGAGGACTGTTAAAATAACACCAGCTTATTTTCCCATCTGCGCTGTCCGCTCAGGTTAAAGTCGGCCAGCTGAGAGAGAAAAAGAGAGCGAGAGAGAGGGACGCGGAGCAGCAGAGCAGCAGAGCAGCAGAGCAATAGGGTTTTAATTGAGGAGCATGTGTATCATTCTTCTGAGTTGTAGTAGTTGGGATCTGTTAGGATTTGTCCTCGAAGGACGAAAAGGATTGCAAAGAGAGAGCGACAGAGACTGAGAAATAGGACAGAATATATAGCAGTCGCTTCTTTCAGTTGTGTTTGTTTAAACTCCCGGAGCAGAGCATATGATACTTGTGCGTCGTTGAATGCACTTCTTTTCTGGGGATACCGCGTAATATTTACGCACTGTGAAACACCGAGCTGGAGCGAAGTCTATTCGGTCCTGGACGCATGATGCTGATCGGTAAGTCTCGAGCTTTTGACCTTTTATTCAGAAACGGCGTTGATGTTGCTTCGAGGGTCCGCTGTCCGTTCTCCTTTCATTCCTGGAGACGTGCACCCCACGGTTGGGCGCCTAGAACACCTGACTCAAGTACTGGTCGGGTTAGCCTTTTTATACATATGTGAATTTTATATAAAATATGACAACGTTTTATAGAAATATAGCCTTGTAAATTTTACGCACTAGCCGGAAGACCAGTGCGGAGTTTAATTCTCAAATATGAATATGGGACAGTCAAATTTTCCCATATTCATATTTGAGAATTCAACTCCGCACTGGTAACTGTAGCCTATGGCATTTATTTGTTTGTTTGTCTTGCCAGACCATTGGAAGTGTAGGCTACTGCAGCCACCCGAAGATTATGCACAATGATCCCGTAAAATCTCCTTAAAGTTCCGAGTTGTGGATCATCAGTGAGGTTAAGCCTGTATAATATTTATTATTTCTATTAACAGTTAAAATGTGAGTTTTCTTTAAAATATTATATGCTATTGAAAGTAGGCTACAGGTCATTTTTAGGCTACCGCAGAATTCCTCCCGTTTTTGGATGATGAGATCTTATTTGAACATTTCTCGTGTGATATATCTTCAAGGACGAATCCAGTGTATACCTAACTTTATATTCAACAAATATTAATTTATTTGCTGTTTTGATGTTGAGCTTGAGTTGATCTCTGCTCAACTTGCCGGGTGCGTAGGCTATCGGTCTCATACCTGTGAAAGCTTGAATTAAATATTTACAGAAAACGCTCCGCTAATGCATTTGAAAAGCCACGCAGCTCCTTGTTGGTTAACTATAATAACGTCATTATTCATGTTAGACCTTAGAAACGAAATCTGAAAGTGAAGGATTGCCTTGTTAAAACACGGGGGCTGGAATAAAAGCCCTTGACGACTCATGGTTCACAGTTGCTTCAACTATAGCGTTTTTTCCTACACTGTGGTATAGGCTATTGAAATAGGGTAATCAAATTCGTTTATATTGTCAATAATAATTCATGCATATCTTACATCTTGTAATTGAAGATATAGGTTTAGTATATATGTATTGATTGTCTGCATAGTATTGAGGATTTTTACTTTGTGAAAGACAAACAGGCTACTCAATAGAGAGCCCATCATTGATCAACACACACTGGTCAATTGGCATTATGGGTTATCACACCATTAACCAATCATTAAATCCTATTATAGAAATGGATCAGCCATGACCTGCCCTCTATACATAGGAGCCAAGGAGACAATAATGACAATATGAATATAATATTGTATAGATAGCATAGGCCTATCTTCTACCAGTACTTCTGATTTATTTTCAGATTAGGCCAAGGTTACAGGAACATTGCAACAACCTTGACTGGTAGTCTTAAGGCTCTCCTCTGGATCTCGTCACGGTTGCCTCTGAGAAACTGAAACAAGATTTATGACCCTATCAGTCCACTCTAAAATGGAGGACTTTGCCATTTGCTCTAAACTTGATCCTGCAACCCAAGACAACATTGTTGCAGTCTGTGTATTGGTAGTGGGGTTGAGAGGTGTGTGAGAAAGAAGACAGACAGATGTACTGTATGACCGAGTACACTGCAGTGCTATAGGCTATACTGCCTTTTAAAATTATGGCCACTAACCTAACACTGCTCTGCTGCCATTTTACTGCCCTGCCAGAGTCACTACTGGAATGTATGTCCTGTATGACATCAACTCTATCTCTGCATGTATCAGGCATGGAGCCCATCTTGAGAGAGAGAGAGAGAGAGAGAGAGAGAGAGAGAGAGAGAGAGAGAGAGAGAGAGAGAGAGAGAGAGAGAGAGAGAGAGAGAGAGAGAGAGAGAGAGAGAGAGAGAGAGAGAGAGAGAGAGAGAGAGAGAGAGAGAGAGAGAGAGAGAGAATATATATTATGGGGATCTAATACAGAGAGGAACACAATGATAGTCTTGTTTACTGACTGTTATGGCCACTGACACACACACACACACACACACAGGCCCCCCAACAGGGATGATGGATCTGTCTTTAACTGATGCTCACAGATCCTAGCGCTAGCTCTTAAAATGGCTTCGCTGCAACGCGCTGATGATGCGTGCAAATGGTACCATTTCTCCATATCTTTATTCCTGCTCGTAATTCCTTCCTGGCAGGCCTACAGGGGAGACATATGCATGTGGAGCACAAAGCTGCCAAGGAGATGTATGTTGGAGTGTTTAGGAGGTCTACATTACTGTTCTGTTCTCACCTAGACCCTCACCCTCTAGCATCGGTCAAGTCATAAACTGAAATCACCCCACCCATCAGACTGTGGTGCATTAAACACAGGCACTTTTCAGCCACAGTTTGGTGGGGCACAGCGGGATCACACACACACGTGTGCGTGCACACACACACACACACACACACACACACACACACACCAGTTCCTTGTGGATATACTGACCGTCCAATGACATCACCATGGTCTTGTGTGAGTGGGGAAAGGTCTGTGGTCTGACTGTCATTGTGTGGTTGTAGGGGGTGGGGTGGGGTTGGGGGGTGACCTTGCCTCTAACAACTGACCCTCACCCCATCCACCCCTCACCCCTCTCCCACCTTACCCCCAGGCTGCAGCAGGCCTGATTATAGACCTGCCTGTCTGAGCCTTTGGGAGGGGACTCTTTCTTTTCTTC